>NW_016813956.1:132219-164428 GCF_001698545.2 Rhinopithecus bieti | reverse complement strand
CTTTTTTTTTTTTTGAGAAAAGGTCTTGCTCTGTCACTTAGGCTGGAATTCAGTGGCATGACCATGACTCACTGCACCCTTGCCCTCCTAGGCTCAAGCAATCCTCGTGTCTCAGCCTCCTGAGTAGCTGAGACTAAGGCACATGCTACCATGCCCAGCTAATTTATTTTCTTTTAGAGATGGGGGCCTTGCCCAGGCTAGTCTCAAACTCCTAGCCTCAAGTGATCCTCCCATCTCAGCCTCCCAAAGTGACAGGATTACAGGTGTGAGCCACCATGCCAGGCCGCTCTGTAAGTGTCTGAATTTCATTTTGTATTTATTAGTCTGTTTATATTTTCTTTCCCTTCTTGGGTCAGTTAGGCCATTTGTTTCTTTTTAAAAAGTATTTTAATCAAAAGTTGTCATTTATTTGCATCTAATTCTTCAAATTACTCTCAAAATTACTCCAGTATATATTCTTTTGTTCCTATTTTTTTCTGTATTCTTTATTAGAATAGCTAATGATTTATCTAGCAGGACTTATATTCTTTCCATAGCTTTCCTGCACCCCAATTAATGTCCAATTTGTCCAATTTTATCTTTTTTCTGGCCTTCTTTATGGTTCCCACAGGTTTATTTTTTAAAACATTTACTTAATTAAATGTTTATTTTGTTATCATCCTTTCTTATTCAGCAATCTAAGTGCTTAGTGATACAGAATTTCCTCTGAGCAGCATATGCTAGGCTTTGACAATGTTAGGGAGGCCTCCCCTTTTTGGGGAAGACCACACTTAGATAACACAGGACTGTGGGACGCCAAGAGGTAGAGAAGAGCTTATGAATATCCAGATTACATCTTCACTGATCCTGCACAAAGGTGGGGTTCCTTGGTTACCCACTGGGTCCTATTCCCCAAGTCTGGGTCAGCATACTCAGACTACAGGGATATAGAACAAGTAAGACTGGGGGATAATCCTTCTGTTGGGGAGAAAAATATTTTTTTTCTATTCATCTTAGGTTCTCCATCTGTGGCCCTATAAAGTAGTCTAACAAAAGACAGATTGACAAGACAGAAACAAAGAGAAGTTTATTAACATGTGCATTGCACAAACACGGGGGAGTACTGAGATGAATACTTAAAGGAGGATTTAGAACTTGGGCCTATATAGCATTTTAACAAAACAATACATTTTTTAAGTGACAAGGAAGAGGAAAAGGACTTTGAGTTACTAGCGCAATAAATTGTGGGAAGGCAACTTCTTCTTTCCTTTTTTTTTTTTAAATAAGACTTCTCTGGTACTATGTCCAGGCTGATAAGAGTCTAAAGTCTCTGGTGACTAACCTTTGTTCTTCCTGGAGTAGGAGGATGCCTTCACAATTTCATATCCTGCTTTTAGGCAAATAGGGAGAGTGCAGAGGGGTTTGTTTGTTTGTTTGTTTTTAATCTATTTTTTTCTCAATTGTCTTCAGCTCAAAATACTTATGCCAAAGATGGCATATTCTGCTACCCTTCACTTGTGAGTTACAACCCAGCCTCTATCATCATCATTAGAACTTCTGACCCTGGGGAACATGGGCAATAGTCTGAACTCTTTTATGTCTTCCCTTAGGCAGAGATGGAGGCCCAGCCATGCCTCTGACATCTAGACACAACTGTTGCTTCATTTCTCCTATTCTCAGAGGTGATGTCATAGGACCTCAACAGATATCAATAAACATTAATTTTTTTTTTCCTTGAGGCACAGCACGATCTTGGCTTACTGCAACTGCTGCCTCCCAGGCTCAAGCAATTCTCCTCCGTCAGCCTCCCAAGTAGCTGGGATTACGGGCGACTGCCACCATGCCTGGCTAATTTTTGTATTTTTAGTGAAGACGGGGGTTTCACCATGTTGGCCAGGCTGGTCTTGAACTCCTGACCTCAAGTGATCCCCGTGCCTCAGCCTCCTGTAGTGCTGGGATTACAGGCGTGAGCCACCATGCCTGGCCATCAATTTTTATATCAACTCTAAATTATAACATTTAGCAATTTTGTGACTTTTTATGGTCATCATTAATGTTGTTTATGTTTTAGTTGTAGTCCTGTCATTACCCACTCAGGTATGGTAATATGGTCTTTTTCAAAATGAAGTTAAGGTCTATTTGATCTTCTCTGAATCATAATAAGAACTACGAACAGTCATTTCAGCAATAACTATTTACTGAGATTTTAAAATATTTCAAGGTAGCTGGTCCTAGCAGACTGGAAAATACCAACTTCTCTTCCAGAACTGAATCCCCCTTCCAAGTGCAGTTTTACTCATAATTCCCTTTTCATTTGAAGCATCTCATTATAAGCCATTCTTAACCCTTCTCTCACACTTTGCTTGGCTATTTCTCAGGTAGAACTCGGTAAGTCTGGTAGCCTCCAGGACTGCTGCTTAGATTATTAAACAACACGTCAGTGGTTGGAAGAGTCAGCGTTATTTTGATTTTCCTGTTTTGTTTTGTTTGGTTTTAAATGCAGTTGGCGGATAATTGCAGCTTTTTTTCATTCCCCACATGAGTTCAAATGGCAGCAAACAAATTAGGAGAACGCAGACCTTCTGACCTGTGGGTACCACTACTCATCACCTGAACCCTTGGAAATCAAAGCCCTGACCCATTAAAGACGGATGGAGACAGCAATGTATGATCATCGCTATTATCTTGCTTTGCCCCAGTCCAGGTTAACCATCTGTGGTATTTTTAGTTTCTAAGTCCATATATTCAACATAAATCAATTAAATATCCACTAAAATCCCAGCATTATTCTAAGTACTAAGGAATTGACAGCGAAGAAAACAGACCAAACGTTTGCCCTTATGGGATTTATATTATTTTCTCTGTGCTGGTTAAACCAAGGAGCTTCTGCTCTTTTCCTTAGTCATCTGGGAGAGGCAGAAACAAAGGAGAATATTGATAAACCTGGAAATAGGGCCGGAGAGTATCAGAGAAGGAAGCCTTTGGGAAGGTAAAGATGTGGCAGCCAGTAGTGCCATTGTAAAAGGATACAACTCCTGCCTCATAGTCCAGAAAAACTCCCACAAGCAGGGGCTGCTCATGCAGATAAAGGAAAGTTGGGGGAGAAGTAAGTGCTACATAGCCTTTCTTTCTGCACAGCCTGAGGGTCCAGAATCCAGACTGAGGCTCTTGCTTCATGCCAGGGCCCCTCTGCACATTTTCCATACAAACTCCTAAATCCCACCCAGTTCCTTCGCCAACATCCACTTCAAAGTAGCGTCTCCCTGAGGTGAAGCCTTCAGAACCCAAGACACAGGGAAAGGCAGTAAATCTCCTGGAAGATATGTCCTGATTCTCCTGGGTGTATCCACGAGTCACTTGTCTCCGATCCTCAGAGAGAATTAGTTCATGATGAGCTGTATCTGGATCCAGAGTCACATTAACTGCAAAACAAAACAAAACAAAACAAACAAACAAAATACTTTTGTTGGTGTGAAGAACACAAGTTATTTTAGTTTATTATTTTTTTGAGACGGAGTGTTGCTCTGTCACCCAAGCTGGAGTACACTGGTACTATCTCAACTCACTGTAACCTCCACCTCCCAGATTCAGGCGATACTCCTGCCTCAGCCATCTGAGTAGCTGGGACTACAGGTGTGCACCACCACAACTGGAAAATTTTTTTAAATTTTCTGTAGAAATGGGGTTTCGCCATGTTGACCAGGCTGGTCTCAAACTCCTGACCTCAAGTGATCCACCCACCTCAGTCTCCCAAAGTGCTGGGATTACACAGGTGTGAGCCACCATGCCCAGCCACAAGTTATTTTCAATAAAACCAGCCTGTGTTCAAACCCAAGTATTGTTTCTTATAAACTGTGTGAGCTTAGGCAAAACGTTTAACTCTCTGAGCCTCAGTTTGTTAACTATAAAGTGGAAATTACCATAGTTGTTGCAGAGAATGGTGGGTAGATTGAACAAGCTTATGTTTGCTTAATGCTTGGTAAAATTTCTGGTACATGGTAAGCACCTAATAAGTGGTAGTTGTTGGGGTGATTGGACCCGACACCAGGCCGTGGGGGCTACAAAGTCTGGCAAGGTCAAAGGAATGAGAAAAGACAAGTTAAGAGTGCATACAGTGGGTCCAGGGGGCCAACGCTTGATTGGAGGCTGTGAAGACCCCGAGCTCTGAGAGTCCACACTATTTATTGGTGATCAAACAAAGAAGCAGGTGGTGAGGATGTGAGGGTAAACAAGTGAGGGCGTGAGGACATGGGGGTAGAAAGGTAGTGGTGCATTAAGCGTAGCTGTGATGGTTTAGCATTTTCTTTGACACGTATAGAATATGCTCTGCCACTTGAGATAATAGAGGACATGTTTATGAATAAGAAGCAAGGAACCAACAAGTCTGTGTACATTCCAGAGACTATGAGGGGCTTTATGCCCTGAGCCCTGGGTTCCATCCAAGCCACAAGCGGTTTTAGGCCCTGGGCTTACATTTGTAGTGCGGCAGGGCAGCCTTCCACCCTTTGGCACAGAGCTTGGTGTTCCAAAGGCCACGAGGGGTTCTGGACCCTGGATCCCAGACATCTTCCAAGACTCTTTTACATTATGACAGAGAAGCCAGTCCTGTCTCAGCTCTTCTAGCAACATGTAGTAATAATGATATCATCGACATCATCTTCATCTTAGTTATTCAGGGATGCCAAGGTACAGAACTAACCAGTTAATATGCTTACCATCCTGTCCAAAGTTCTTCTCCCATGCAGGACTTCCAGGAATCATGAAACAGTTGAGCAGAAAGATACCTTTTCCTTTCTCTACTGAATAACCACCAACATTGGGAATCAGAGAAGGAAAATAACTCAGCTGTCTTAGCTTGTTATTGGAAGACCCAGGTCTCATGACACATGCCTAGTCCCATGACTTTTAATTGTAAGCTCTTCTCTTTCCCCTCAGATAATGTTCCATAAGCATTAGTATGAGATAATAATACACCGAGGACCAATATACATGAAAAATATCAGACTAGAATCAAACAAGACAGAAAAAAACTCTGATAACCTAAAGTGAGATACTGGACAGTATGCAGTTTTAGAAATAAAAAAATGGTAATAGGATGTTCTAACAAGAGAGTTAAGAAACCACTGTGCTACTGAGTTAAATGTTGATCAGTTGGTCTGTGACAATTAAGGAATTCAAGTATTCAGAAACATCTCCTGTGCTGGATGCTCTGTTTGTTCTTCCAAATCATTCCCTCACTTTTCCCTGTCGTGCTCTGTGCCAGGGAAGGCTGACGTGGACACATTAACCAGGCTTTCTGCCCTCTGGCTTCTGCTTGGTTCAGCCAATGGGAAGCACCAGAGGAGACCATAGGGCACAAAGCAGTAGCCTTGGGAGTATTCAGTACCCCAGTCCCATGCCACTGGCTATGATTTGGAGGGTCTGCATTCCTCTGCCTCTGGGCACACTCTTGTATAGTTACAGCTCCCTACACCTGCCACTTGAGGCCCAGAGGAGGTGATGGCTCTCTAACTGTTCCTAGCTCTGGGCACTTCCTGTTCCTTGTGGATTTCCCAACTCCTCACCTTTGTAAATACCCTCTTTTTCAAACTCTATTCAGTCAGCTCTTATCAGCCTGACTCACAGAAGTTTGGGGTGTCAATTCATATTACCTGAATGACCCAGGAAAACCCATGTTGAGAAATTAAAATGTTTACAGGGTGGTAATACCACTTAAGAGAAAAAGTATCAATTGGATTTTCAAAATTCCACCTATTGGTGTGACACATAAACAAAAACATATAGAAAGATTGGAATTTAAAAGATAGGTAATATAGTCATACACTGTTGTAGTTATGTAAGTATATCAAAAGATATTAAGTCAGAGCATTATTAAGAATGGAAGGAGGGCCAGGTGTGGTGGCTCATGCCTGTAATCCCAGCACTTTGGGAGGCCAAGGCAGGAGAATCACTTGAAGCCAGGGGTTCAAGACCAGCTTGCCCAACATGGTGAAACTCTGGCTCTACTAAAAATACAACAATTAGCTGTGCACTGTGGCACATGCCTGTAATCCCAGTTACTTGGAAGGCTGAAGCACAAGAATCACCTGAACCGGGGAGGCAGAGGTTGCAGTGAGCTGAGATTTCGCCACTACACTACAACCTGGGTGACAGAGCGAGATTCTGTCTAAAAAAAAAAAAGGAAAGAATGAAAGGAGTCACCTAAAAAAGATAACACAATTCTAAACGTGAATGCACTAGTAATATAGTACATTCATGCTTAAAATTGTGTTAATATACAAAGCAAAAACTGTAGAATTATAGGAGAAATTGACAAATCTACAATCATCACCGGATATTTTAACATTCTTCTTTCCATAATTGATAGATCAGGCAGATCAAAAGTAAGGGAAGATATGGAAGGTCTGAACAATCTAAGAAGCCCAATCTCATAGTCAATACATAAAGCTCAGTAATTGTTTAATAATAGTAAGCAGAGAATATGCAGTTTTCTCAGGTATAGATGGAACATGTGCTAACTGAGTACATAATAGTCAGAAAACAGTCTGAACAAATTTCAATAAATCTGTATTACACAGATCATTTTCTCTAGCCTCAATATAAGATTATAAACCAATAATAAAAGACAACTAAAAGATTCTAAATATTAGGAAATGTAAACTACTAATAAATCATTACAAGACATATAGAATGGAACAATAATAAAATGTTATTTATAAAAATATACAATGGAGCTAAAGCAGAATTTTAAGGAAAATTTGTAGGCTTTAAATGCTTATCTTAGAAAAATTAATAAACTGAACATTAATGAGCTAAGCATCTAATTTAAATGTTCAAAAGAACATAGAAAACCCAAATATAATTTTTTAAAAAGAAAAAATAGATACTAAACAATGTAACAGTGAAGTTAAAACCAGAATGCAATAAAGAGGAAAAAAAACCCCCAAAAAGTAGCATCTTTAAAAAATAAATAAATAAAATAGACATACCTCTAATGAGATTTATCAAAGTAAGAAGGCACAAATGGAATGAATGCAGAAAATTTTAAAACACTACAGAACTTTATAATAAATCTTACGCTACTAATAAAATTGAAAGCATTGACAAAATTAATACTTCCTAGAAAAAAATATTTCTGAGTAAAACTCATTCAAAAAACAAAGAAAACATGGGCAGACCTAACATTAAAGAAATGAAATCATTACTTTAAATTTTACTGACAGATAATAAAACATGCATCTTTATCAAGCAAAAATGGATTTTGTCAGTTTTATAGGAAATTTAGAAGTCAAGGCATGAGTAATGACAATCTCATACCAAATCTTCCAAAGAATAAAAAATTATGGCACCAGCTTGTAGACAGATATAGAACTCCTGCACAAAATAATATAAATAACAAATCAAATTTTATATATGCATCTATAAATATATGTATATGTATTATATATGTTAACATACACATATCTGTATAGCATATTTTCTACATATTATATATGTATACTATATGTATTTTACAATATATAAATGAAAACCGAATGTTTAATATATTCATTTACATTGTCATATATGACATATATAATATGTTACATCAAAAACATGTACAATAATCAGTGGCTTATGCCTGTAATCCCAGCATATTGGGAGGCTGAGGCGGGTGAATCACTTGAGTCCAAGAGTTTGAGACCAGCCTAGTCAATATGGCCAAACTCCATCTCTACAAAAAATATGAAAAATTATCCTGGCATTGTGGTGCACACCTATAGTCCCAGCTACTCAGGAGGCTGAGGTGGGAGGATCACTTGAGCCCAGGAGGTGGAGGTTGCAGTGAGTCAAGATTGCACCACTACACTCCATCCTGGGTGGCAAAGGGAGACCCTGTCTCAAAAAAAAATTAAAAATTAGCCGGGTTTTGTGGCCTGTGCCTGTAGTCCCAGCAACTGGGGAGGCTGAGGTGGGAAGATCACTTTAGCCCAGGTGGTCGAGCCATGATCGCACCACTGTACCACTTGGCTTGGGCAACACAGTGACAGCCTGTCTTGAAAAAAAAAAAAAGAAAAAAAATATATATATATAAACACACACACATACACACAGTAATCTATATATACATTATATGTACGAATCAATGCTTGACTTTTTATATATAATATATATTACATATTATTAGATATATAGTATTCCTTCCCTATAGAAAGATAGATAGATACAGATATAGACATAGTATCCTCTCTCTATCCATATTAGAGAGAGGATACTATATATATATATATCTATAGTATATAGAGACTTGCTGTCTCAAAAAAATTTAAAAATCAGCCAGATATGGTGGCCCATGCCTGTAGTCCCAGCTACTGGGGAGGCTGAAATGAGAGGATCGCCATTGATCCTCTCATTGGTTGAGCCATAATCGCACTGCTGCACCACTCAGGCTGGGAGATGGAGCGAGAGCTGAGGTGGGAGGATATAGATATAGACATACAAATAAATATATATAGAGAGAATACTATGTGTGTGTGTATATATATATTATGAAGACACTGGTGGGATGATTTCATTACCAATTGGACCAAAAATCCAGGTGTGGAGTCAACATGTGATGTTGTTGTTGACTAAGCTGGCAGAGCACTGGTCATAGTTACGGGAAAAGAAGGTCTCCAATGAAGCATACTTAACAAAATATATGAACTTGCTTTCCATGTAGAGAGTTCTGGTGTGTATGTAGCCTCCTCTCACTAACCTAGCAATTGTCTTCATCATCATTATAATGCTATCAGAGCATAAATGACAGCTAAAATTTTGTCTTTTCTTCTTCTTCCTCTTCCTCCCCTCCCCACCTCCTTCTTTTCCTCCTTCTCCATTTCCTTTTTTTTTTTTTTTTTTTGAGATGGAGTCTCACTCTGTCACTCAAGCTGGAGTGCAGTGGCACAATCTCAGCTCACTGAAACCTCTGTCTTCTAGGTTCAAGCAATTCTGCCTAAGCTTCCTGAGTAGCTGGGACTACAGGTACACACCACCATGCCTGGCTAATTTTTGTGTTTTTAGTAGAGATGGGGTTTTACTATGTTGACCAGGCTGGTCTCGAACCCCTGCCCTCAAGTGATCCTCCCGCCTCGGCCTCCCAATGTGCTGGGATTACAGGCGTGAGCCACTGTACCTGGCCTCCTCCTTTAAGAGACAGGGTCTAGCTCTGTTGCCCAGGCTGGGTACAGTGGTGTGACCATAGCTTACCGCAGCCTTGAACTCCTGGGCTCAGGAGATCCTCCTGCCCTAGTCTCCCCAGCAGATGGAACTACAGGCATAGCACATGGGGCTAATAAAATTAATTAGGTGATAAAATTCACTGCCCACTGATGACTAAGCTCTTTGGAAACAGAAGACACAGACTTTGGAGGAAAATGTGTCTACTTAATTTTGAAACCCTATTTATCATAAAACAGGATGAAAGTGCAAAATGCCATCCACATGCCAGAAGACATCAGCCATAGTAAGTTCCCAGCCGGGCGCGGTGGCTCAAGCCTGTAATCCCAGCACTTTGGGAGGCCGAGACGGGCGGATCACGAGGTCAGGAGATCGAGACCATCCTGGCTAACACGGTGAAACCCCGTCTCTACTAAAAAAAAATGCAAAAAATTAGCCGGGCGAGGTGGCAGGCGCCTGTAGTCCCGGCTACTCGGGAGGCTGAGGCAGGAGAATGGCGTGAACCCGGCTGAGATCCGGCCACTGCACTCCAGCCTGGAGGACAGAGCGAGACTCCGTCTCAAAAAAAAATAAAAAAAATTAAAAAAAATAAGTTCCCATAAATCAATAAGGAAAATAATCCCAATAAAAATTATTAAACCACAGTAAATCATGGGTAAATCACAGAAGCCTGAAGTGCTAATGGACATACAAAAATAATCTCAATCTCACTACTGAAATCAGAAAAGCACAAATTAAGTTCACAATTAGGTACCATTTTAAATCCGTAAGACTATCAAAATCAGAAATTATATAAGTAAAGACTCAGGGAGTTTTGGAGGAGTGAGAGCTCTTATATTGCTGGTGGGGTAGAATTGGAACAATTTCAAGATCTGTAATATCTGGTAAAATTATGATGTGCATCCCTCATACCAGCATGTCATTCCAAGGTATCTCCCTGGAGGAAACATTCACAGGACACAAAGAAGCATGGATAAGAATGTTCACAGTAGTATTGTTAGCAACAGCAACAACAACAAAAAAACCCGACTCTACACACAACCTCAATGCCCAGTCCATAAGGCAGTGGATTAAATACACTTCAGGCTGGAGATGGTGGTTTGTGCCTGTAATCCCAACACTTTGGGAGGCCGAGGCGAGAGGATTGCTTGAGCCTGGGAGTTCAAGACCAGCCTGAACAAAATAAAGAGATATTGTTTCTACAAAAAGAAAAAAAAAAATTTAAAATTAGCCAGATGTGGTGGTGCTTGCCTGTGGTCCCTGCTTGTGGTCCTAGCTACTGGGGAAGCTGACGTGGGAGGATTGCTTAAGCCCAGGAATTTAAGGCCGCAGGGAGCCATGATGGGGCCATTGCACTCCAGCCTGGGTGACAGAGTAAGACCCTGTCTAAAAGAGATAAGTAAATAACACTTTGTATTTTCTGCCACATTGCAGAATGGTAAGAGAGTGGTTTCTAGACTCTAGACTCTTTCTACGCCTACCGTCTAGTTATGAGATCCTACAACACTCACTTAACCTCTCTCTGTCATGTTTCCTTATCTATAAAGCAAAAATGCCCCATATAGGGAGGACTATGATATAATAAAACAAGATCCAAGAAAACTAAAGCTTTTCTAATCTGTCACAGACTAAAAAGTGTTCAGTATATGTGAGTCATTATTCCTGGTGCTGGTAGGAGTTATGTTACAACTTTGAGTCAAGTAATATGGTACCATATATTAAGATTAACAATAACTTCAGCAATTCCAGTTTGGGGTATGCTCCCAAAAGAAATGAAAGCACCAGGATAAAAGGGTGCGTGGACTAGAAAGTTATTGTAGCAACGTTGTAATAACTAAGTTCTAGAAACAGCCTGAAGCTCCATCAGTAGGGATATGGTTACATATATTTATTATATACTTATGGAATATTAGACATAAAAAAGTAACGAGTAACATAGAAGAGACAGTGTATATGTATTACATGTTTGTACAAACTTAGGGAAAGATATAGGTTACCCTACCTAGAGAAGTCAGATTGGAGAGGGGTGGGAGAAACCTTGAACTTTCTGTTTATATTCTTTATATTGTTTGACTGATTAAAATTTATTTGTTGCATCTGCTTGAAGGCAATGTAAAATAAAATAAACATACATTTAAAAATAAAAATAAAATTTATTCATATTACTTTTGTAATAAGAGAAATTTTAGGCCAGGTGCAGTGGCTCACACTTGTAATCCTAGCACTTTGGGAGGCCGAAGCGGGCAGATCACGTGAGGTCAGGAGTTCGAGACCAGCCTGGCCAACATTGTGAAACCTCATCTCTACTAAAAATACAAAAATCAGCCAGGGGTGGTGGTACGTACCTGTAATCCCAGCTACCCCGGAGGCTAAGGCACTGGAACCCAGGAGGTGGAGGCTGCAGTGAGCTGAGATTGTGCCACTGCAAGCCAGCCTGGGCAACAGAGCGAGACTCCATCTCAAAAAAAATTTTAAAAAAAGAAAAATTTTAATAAACAGTGTTTAAGAGAGGAGAAATATTTAGTTAAAGATAAGCCCATTTAAGAAATAGTTTCACTTGACCCGGAAGGTGGAGCTTGCAGTGAGCCGAGATCATGCTTCTGCACTCCAGTCTGAGCGACAGAGCGAGACTCTGTCTCAAAAAAACAAAAAAAGAGTTTCACTTGAACCATATTATGATTCCTTCTGTAAAAGATGAGAGTAGGCAAATGAACTCAGTGAAATCCCAGCAAAACTTATACAAAGTCTTGTTTTTCCTTCCTGTCATCTGTATAGGATGAAATACAGAGTGCTTTTGGGTTTTGTTGTTGTTTGTTGTTGTGTATTTGAGGGGAACACAGGTCTATAATTCCTTATCTGAAATCCCTGGAACAAAATGGGCTTTGCAATTCAAATTAGTTCAGAAGTTATAGAGGCAAAAAAAAAAAAAAATGCATATACTCTAAAGTTCAACCCCATCAGGGCCTAAGGCAGAGCCGTGTAATCAAATTCATCAATATATCTGCAGCAAAACATTTATTCAAATTAAGTGGGATAAATAAAGACTTTTAAATAGTCTCATCTCAGTGCAGTTCAGGGTTGGCCACTGTGGAAGACAGACTCAAGGGTGGCCTTCTATGATTCCTCCTCTTAGTGTTCACACCCTCATAAAATTCCTTGCCTTTGAGTGTGAGAAGGGCTTATGAATTGCTTTTGACCAATAGGACACGGCAAAGATGATGGAATATAATTTCTAAGATTACATTTCATTATGTAAGACTCCATCTTGCTATCAGATTTTCTCTAAAGAGTCTGTCTCCTGAGCTCTCTCTGAAGAAATAACTGGCCATGTTAGAAGCCCATGTGCAAAGAGCTGAGGGGTGGCCTGTAGAAGCTGAGGGCAACCTCCAGCCAACAGCCAGAAATAACCAGGGCCCAAAGTCCTGCAACCATCAGGAAAGAAATTCTGCCTGCTACCTCAGTGAGCTTGGAAGTGGATTCTTCCTTAACCTAGCCTCCGGGTAAGAACACAGCCTGACCAACATCTTAATTGCAGCCTTGTCAGACCCTAAGTGGTGGGCCCAACTAAGCTGTGCCCAGATTCCTGAACCACAAAAATTGAGATAATATATGGGTGTTGTATTAAGGTTCTAAATTATTGTAATTTGTTTGTACTAATAGATAACTAATATAACCACCAAATCATTTCAGGTTAGGCCAGATTTTTGCAGCCAAATGAATCACGATAAAACTTTCTATTTTCAGGGATATTTTGATTTTGTACTTATGGATACAAATTTGTGAAAGTATGGTCAGTACTGATTTAAAAAAATCAAGGGAGCAGGAAACTCAGTAAATGGTTCTAACATTTCGGAATCTGTAAATTGGTTGTAACATTTATCATCTGTGTTATCTAAGTCAAGTTCCTAAAATATGTGAATGATAGGCTGTCATACTCACCTACCTTTCTTGCATTGCTCTAAGAGTTGACTGATCTATTAATAAGAAACACTATGATAAGATCTAATACCAGGATGTGGTATTATGATCATGTGTCAGTTACGGTGCTAAGCACTTCGTACATGTTGATGCATTTAATTTTGATGACAACTCAATGAAGTGGGAGCTGTTAATATTTTCATTTTTCAGAGGGGAAAACCAAGTCACTTGGAGTAATATGGGGAATAAGTGAAAGAAGAAGAATTTGAAAGGTTTGCGCAGATAATCAGAATGCAATGCTCACTCACATCTAAGCAGTGAATCATACATACTAACTAGAGAAGGTATGAAAGCGCTACTGAAATTAACCAAACAACATCTCTGGCTGTGAGCCTGCTGAGGGACAGGTGGTAAACTTGGTTACTGCATAAGGCCCCTTCCATCCACAGTATTTAGGAATTCTTTAGTGCACATACCTCGATGACTGCTTAACATTTTCTTCACATCAAAGTAAAGCTCGGAAACATTGCACATAGTATGAAGTTCCAAGGAGACGGCCTCTGATGTTTCCAGCTTCACAGCCCAACTCCTAGAACAACCAGACATCAGAGATTTCTTCAGAGGTGCATTCCATCCAGTTCTATACACACACACCCCTCCCCTCCTGCATTCATACAGGACTTACCTGCTCAAAGTGTCATTCACATTCTATAAAGAAACAAAAAGAAAAGATGAGCATGGGAACATCGGTATTTCATGGGGCTTGTCATGCAGGGCTATTCTTCTTTGCTTTTCCCAAATAAGTAAAGAGAGTTACCCCGGTCTTAGATATTGATGGATACCCAAATAGAGTAATTCCCACAAGTCTTAGCTGTTGATGGATACCCAGATGGAATAATTCCTACCAGCTTCTGGGAGATTCAGCATGGCAGGATGTTTATCAACATTTGCATCTCTTCTCATCCTTGCTGAAGCATGAGGGCCAGGAGCTTTGTCCATGCTCCCTCTGTCAAGACTAGCTTTTGGTGATCGGATTTCCTTCACAGTGAGCCCAGATTAGAGAACACATATCATAAAGGTCCTTAGCGGTGAATCCATGCACAGCCCTGAGACTGGGCCACTAAGATGGTGGTAACAGGTATCACACAGTGGTAAAGCAATCATGCTATACACTCAACCTTACCGTATAGTCAGCAATCCTGTTAGTTAGAACCAGAATTAATGGCTCCAGATGTTTATCTTCATACAGATAGAGCTGTAGATTGTACCATAACAGCTCTGGAGCAAGGGTTCTACAAGCAAGTCGGAACAGGTTATCACTCATTTTGGCTGCCCCACTTTATCACCCATCAGTCACCTAGCAGAGTATTTCAGGAGAGAGTTGACAGCCAGGTTCTGTGCACATGGGCCAAGGAGACAAACAGTGGTGAATGTTATCCCATGGTTCCATTTGGCCAAACTACGTTCCCTCAGAAGTTTATTTTTCTAATTGACATAAAGGTACCCCATAGATTAGTGAAGGCCAGCCTGATGGCACTGATGTATATCTAAAAGAAACATTACTCTATCTTCCCATGCTTCATTATCATTCTCCTTTAATAGCACAATAACATACCTTTTTTCCCTACTCCAAATAAACAGCCTCACCTGCAGCAATTTCTGGGCTGAGCCCTGACATTTTTCCTCCAGTTCCTGAATATGGCTCTTGAGTTCATTGCTCTTCAGCCCCAGGCCAACCTCATAGTCCCTCAGTCTACTCAGAGTCTGTTGTTCTTCTTTCTCCAGTCTCCATAGATAAGACTTCTCTTCCTCATATAGGAAACACTGGAGATTCTTAAAGTCAGACTGGATTTTTTGTCTCTGAATCTGTACCATCTCCTGGAGTCAAGAAAGTATGGTCAAAAGGTGGAAATAAACCAAATGTCCATCTACGGATGAATGGATAAACAAGAATGAAAGTCTGACACACGCTACTACATGATAAGCCTTGAAGACGTTCAAGCAAAATAAGCCAGAAACAAAAGGGCAAATATTGTAAGACTTTGCTTATACAAGGTATGTAGAATAGTTAAGTTCATAAAGACAGGAAGTAAAATAGTGGTTACAAGGTGTTGGCAAGATGGGAAAACGGAGTTACTGTTTAATGGGTAGTGAGCTTCAGTTTAGAAGATGAAAGATGAAACTGAGCTGCAGTTTGGAAATGGGAATGGTGATGGTTGCACAACAATGTAACAATGTAAAAGCACTTAATTCTACTGAACTATATACTTAAAAGTGGTTAAATGCTTAAGTGTTATATATATTTTCACACACACATACACAATCAGCCACTGGGACATTATTTTCTCATGAGTCACTGAAGCTGGAAGAATGTCCCCAGTTTCCTGCTGCAGAGTCATGTGTGGGAGGCAGGCACTCAGACGTGGAAGAGGTTGTCTCAGATTCCTTATAGTCACCCAATTAATTTCCTTATTCCTCAGCCAAGACACAGGAGAAAGCTGGGTTAGGAGTGCTAGATAACTTAATTATGAAACTAGGGCTAAGTTCAAACACTTTATCAGTTACAAGGATAAAAATAAATTTTTACTTATGATTTAAGAAGTTAGATTTCTGAGTCTGAGTGATTTTCTTGAAGTAAAAGCTTATAATGAACATTACCAAGACTGGATTTTAAGACAGCCAGGCTGGTAAGAGGGTCCATAATTCTTGGCAGGGGGAGCTCTGAGTTTGGCAGGTATTTATTATGGTTAACTGAGAAATATTTTTCTACTACCCTAGCGTCATCTTAAGCATTGCTATGTGTAAGACTGACAGAAATCAAGTGAAAGTCTCATCTGAGGAGATGTAAAGTTGCAATTTCCATTAATGCTATCTAAATTAATGCAGTGGGAGTGTGTATTCAGGGCAACTTGAATCTATGTTCTCAGACTGCAGTCTTCAAACATGGCCCAAATAAACTCTCCACTTATCTTAAAAAAATAAAAATTAAAAAATAAAAATAAATTCACACAGTGTTTCGATGACTACAATGTAGAAGAAGGGTCTTTGACTTAGGATGAGGTGGAATTTTTGTGTAGGAGACAGGTACAGCTTTAACTCTTGTATAGATGGGTTTTCATATATGTTAGTTACAATCAAGGTCTTCCCCATTGCCCAAGATCCTAGAAATGAGGGAAGTAAGAGTGTACTCAGGAGCTCAAGAGCAACTCCACAAACAAAGATCAGGGTAGAGGTTAGAAAGGACCCCTGAAAGAGGGAAAATCGGTGATCAGCTTTGTGGGATTTTACTGCAAGCTAGTGAATTATATAAATATAAAGGTTGGTGCAAAAGTAATTGTGGTTTTTGCCTTTACTTTAATGGCAAAAACCGCAATTACTTTTGCATGAACCTAAATATTTCCATGAAAGAATGTGGCTCTGATAATGTGGAGGTTGGTCAGCCATGGAAATAGTCTGAGAGACCCTGCAGTTTGTAGTTGCAAGTGTGTAGGTTGTTGCATTACTTATGATGTACTTATAAATCAAGTATAGGCCAGGTGCAATGGCTCACATCTGTAATCCCAGCACTTTGGGGGGCTGAGGTGGGTGCACGAGGTCAGGAGATCGAGACTATCCTGGCCAACATGGTGAAACCCTGTCTCTACTAAAATACAAAAAATTAGCCAGGCATGGTAGCGCATGCCTGTAATCCCAGCTACTCAGGAGGCTGAGGCAGGGGAGTTGCTTAAGCCCAGGAGGTGGAGGTTGCAGTGAGCTGAGATTGCAGCACTGCACTCCAGCAAGACTCCATCTCAAAAAATAATAATAATTAAAAAAGAAATAAATAAAGTATATTTCCTTCATCAGCCTCATGAGCTTGAGTAGTATGAATTTCAATCTGGAGTGATCCTGTTTTTTAAGTGTCCACAAAGGTTGGTTTCTGTACCTGTAAAGTTGCGAGCCAGATGCTCCGCTGTGGTAGAAGTGCCAGGGTAATGAGTTGAGGCCTGCAAACCAGGTTTATTTTGAGGTATTTAAAGTTTGAGACCCAGTTAATGCTTTTTCTAGGTAAATAGGCATACCAATTCTGCTTCTTCTGACTGAAGTATCAGGAATCCCAGCCAACTACAGTTTAAAGATGGGAGGAGTTGGTGCTAAATTCTCATGGATGTAAACCTGGAGCCAGGGGCATAAATACAAATAATGGTTTTTTCCTTGGGTTTCATTTTTTTGATCTGGTTTAGTGAGAATAAATCATCATTGTGATTTTCCTCAATCATCCCCTATGCCTAAGCTCTAGAATGGAAAATAGCTTGAGATCAATGAAGTCAGATTCTTACTTTCCATTTAGTTATTCGTATTGCTGTGGACAGCCTCTGCTCCGTACATCTGTCTTCAAGTTGCCTCAATTTTGTCACAGCTTTCTGGAGCTTTTCCTGAAGGAAAAATTTGATAAGTGAAGCCTATTCAATGTGACTCTTCATTAGGGACCTAGGGGGAATCCCAGTTTTCTAAGATATATTTGAATAATAGTGAATATTTATTGAGTCCTCCTTGTTTTTTGCTAGAGAGCATGCTAAAGGCTATATGTGCAGGAACATACTGATCCCCTTGGCAACCCTGAATAGTTGGTAGGATTTTAAACATCATTTCTATGCTGTAGAAAATGAGACTAAGAAAGGGGTAAAATAAC
The DNA here is from genome assembly GCF_001698545.2 of Rhinopithecus bieti. NCBI lineage: Eukaryota > Metazoa > Chordata > Mammalia > Primates > Cercopithecidae > Rhinopithecus > Rhinopithecus bieti. Next base: position 146,661 of record NW_016813956.1, on the reverse strand, counting down.
TTGCCCAAAGGGCTATGGCTACCAGCTGGGGGAGCATTGCACCCTCATCTGCTGACCCAGAGCCTGAGATACACCCTCCACTAGAGTCTTGCCAGGAAAAAGTTATATATAGAACAAGGTAATCATCATCTAAAAGATTTTGTAAAATAACATGCTGAACCAAGCAAAACCGATACCAGTGTTTGGCACACATGAAATTTTGTGTCTTATGAGTCATGAAAAATCAGGATGCCAAGTGATTTGAAGCTGACCCAAATTGCTAATTGTAATCAATGCTAAAAGAATTGTCTCCTGTCCTCTCTAAACCCAACAAGTATACTCATTAATTCTCGAGCATTCTCAGGAAAGGGCTCTATGTAACTGTTTTAGCAAAAGATGACATTGTCCTTGCTGTATGCCAAGTGCTATTCTATGCATTCTATATTTTAATGTCCTCAAAGCTTATAACCACCTCCTGTGTGTGTGTTTTAGGGAGAGAGGACACTGCTATTATCCCCATTTACAGATGGGGAAACCAGGGTGTCAAGACATTAAATAACGTGCCCAAAATTGCCCATCTAGTAAGTGACCAAACTCAATTGCAACATAAGCAGCCTCCTTTCCTTACTACTTGGTGGAAAAGTAATTCAAATTGGAATATCATCATTGTAGTTATTAGCTGTTCCATGGAGTTTAAGGAAGAGCTGCCATGAGCTGAGTGGGGGTCAGGATTGACATGTCCTTAGAAGGACTTAGAGCCTTCATACAAACCACCTCTGCCTCATGGAGGACAGAATAAGGAGACTGACACAGGGGGCAACATTTTTTTCAAATCTAGGCAGGACAGAAAAGGAAAAGGGACATCAGGACTAGGCCCATTCCTCCATGCTGCCAACAGCAAAGTCCCTCCTTCCTTAATATGCTTTCTGGCAAGAAGCCTGGATGGTACACAAAACCTCTCCCTCTGCTTCACCTTCCACAACCAAGCATTTCCAAATCTTTTACTCTTCTTCCTGAATCTTGCTTAAAATCTGCCCTCTCCTCCCTTTCTTATATGGATAGTTTGAATTTTACTCCTTGATATTCCTTTTATTATAGACATGCCAGAGTAGCTGGGCACAGTGGTTCATGCCTCTAATCCCAGCATTTTGGGAGGCTGAGATGGGAGGGAGACCAGGGGTTTGAGGCCACTATAAGCAAGAAAGCCAGACCATGTCTGTACAAAAAATAAAAAAATTATCCGGGTATAGTGGTGCATTCCTGTAATCCTAGCTATTTGGGAGGCTGAGGTGGGAGGATTGCTTGAGCCCCAGGAGGTTGAGGCTGCAGTGAGCCGAGACTGCACCATTGCACTCCAACCTGGGACACAGAGCAAGACCCTATCTCAGAAAAAAAAAAGTATAGGTACCAGAGTGATATTTTCAATGTCACTGACCCTTCATTCCCCAAATGAAAATCCCCCACTAGGTGTTCAATTTTTATGTGTCCTTCAGGAGTTACTTCTGAGATGAACCACTCCCTGCCCTAAATGTCCCTCCCCACCACCAAAACCAGGGACCTCCAGGCAGACATTTTTGATAGTTTATCTTCTTTACTAGACTGTAGATACCTAAAATGTAATGGGTCTTTCTTCCCTGTTTTCAGGCCCTACTGCATGGTTTTACATATTGTGGTTTTTCAAATGATATTCATGGTGTGAAGCAAGAAAAAATGCGGGTGTTTGGTTGGAGAACAACCTGTTCTAAAGCAAGGAGAAATTCATCATAACACAAATGGATAGAGATGAGTCCAACCATCCCATTGAAGGTCAGAATGGACAGTCTAGATAATTTAGCAAGAAATCATCATAAACTATTTTTCAGAAGAATGACATGATGAAAGCTGTATTTCCAAGCCATAATGTTAGGTTTCAGGCTAAATCATCTCAGCTCCTGGGAGCAGGATAAGATTTGGTACTTACCAAGGCCCCCTGACCCACACACTCACCTTGTAGCCCTGGCATACATCTTCAACAAGAGCTGTGGTGTGCCCTTTGTGCTGCGGTGCCCGCTCACAGCGCCAGCAGATGAGCTGCCCCTCGTCTTCGCAGAACAGGTGGAGCTGCTCTCCGTGTTCCTCACATGACATCTCTTGATCCATCTCTTTGAGGGCTTCAATGAGGCTTCCCAGCTGCTTGTTCGGTCGGACGCTATCCATGTGAAATGGAGCCCGACACTGGGGACAGCAGAATGTCTCCTGCCTCAGTCGCTTTTGGCTTGGGTTTTTAAAGAAGTCCGTTATGCACAAGTGGCAGTAGCTGTGTCCACAGTTGATGCTTACTGGATTCGTCATCAGGCTCAGGCAGATGGAGCAGGTGGCTTCCTCCATCATCTTCTTGGTGCTGGTGGTTGAGGCCATAGCTTTTATTGAAAAGCTCCAATATGGGCTCTAGAGATGGAGATGAAGCAGCCAGAATTTTTACCATGAGGAAAAACACCTCACCTGCACCTCTATGTGATGAGCTGGCTGCTACTGACTTCCATAGGTCTTGAAGGTTTTCCTTCCAACCCCTATTATCTCATTTTGTATTGAAGATAAGAGGACTTAAAAGGAAGAAGCTGAGGCTGAGTTTGTTTGGGCCACATTTGAGAACAGCAACCCAGATGCAGAGTTTCAAGTTATCCTCGTTAGCAAGCAGTTGCAAGTGGTTATTTAAAGGGGAAAAAAAGCAGTTTTAAAGCCGTTTTAAAATTGTTTACCAAGAATTTACATTAAAATAGCATAAGCTTTTGATTGGCTGTACATTGTTCTTTTTATTACAAATCTCAGGAACGTGTAGGTAATAGATGAGGCAGCCAGTCAGGAAAAAAATGCTTTTAAACATGCGGTCTTAACTGAAGATCCATACTCCTGTCTCACTGGTCCTGATAAATTCTGCATACCTTACATAGCTCAGACTGCTAAACTATTTTTCTTTTCTCAGTCTTCTAATTTTTTTTTTTTTTTCTAATGAGACAGAGTCTCACTCTGTCACTCAGACTAGAGTGCAGTGGTGCGATCTCGGCTCACTGCAACCTCCGCCTCCCGGGTTGAAGTGATTCTCCTGCCTCAGCCTCCTGAGCAGCTGGGCCTATAGTGGTGCGCCACTACGCCCAGCTAATTTTTGTATTTTTTAGTAGAGACGGGGTTTCACTATGTTGGTTGGCCAGGATGGTCTCGATCTCTTGACCTCGTGATCCACCTGCCTCAGCCTCCCAAAGTGCCAGGATTACAGGAATGAGCCACTGCACCCGGGCTCTTTTTCTTTTCTTATGAGACAAGTTCTCACTCTCTTGCTCAAGCTGTAGTGGAGTGCAGTGGCATGACCACCGCTCACTGCAGCCTCAACCTCCTGGGTTCAAGCAATCCTCCTGCCTCACCCTGGCAGAGTGGCTGGGACTACAGGCATGTGCCACCATGTCCAGCTAAAGTCTTCTCTCCAGAAAGAAGAAATGCATTAGAATTTAGAGGACGCATAAACATCTAGCTGTGTAGCTAATACAGTAGCCACTATCATGAATGGGAATTTAAATTTAACTTAATAAAAATTAAAATGAAAACATTTAGTTTTTCTGTTCCACTTGCCACATTTCGATTGCTTAATAGTTGCATGTGACTAGTGGCCACATAACAGCCTCAATATACAACATTCCGTTATCACAGAAAGTTACCTTGGACCAAGTGCTGGGAGAAACAACGCAGGCTTCCTCACAAAAGCTGTAAAAGAGAGAACTCAGGGAGTGTGAAACTCTTTCCTATTCTAGTCAACTTCAAGAATAATTGGTACCAGGCCGGCATGGTGGCTCACGCCTGTAATCCCAGCACTTTGGGAAGCCAAGGCAGGCGGATCACCTGAGATCAGGAGTTTGAGACCAGCCTGACCAACATGGCAAAACCTCATCTCTACTAAAAATACAAAAAGTTAGCGGGGCATGGTGGTGCACACCTGTAATCCCAGTTGCTCAGGAGGCTGAGGAAGGAGAATCACTTGAGCTCTGGAGTGGGAGGTTGCAGTGAGCCCAGATTACACCACTGCACTCCAGCCTGGGTGAAAGGGCGAGAATCTGTCTTAAAAAAAAAAAAAAGAATAATTGGTACCAGAATTACTCTTTGTAATTGGTAGTAACACTCATGCAATTGGGTGATCTGTGACAGAGTCCACTGAAGGAGTACGAGGAGCTTCACCCCAATATATGACTCCCTGGTGTAATGAGTATTTTGAATTAAAGGCCCTTAGACATCAGCAGTTGCTGGAAGAGACTTTTCCCCTATCTACATAAAGACCTGTCAGACTAGACAAAAAGAACAATTGTTTTTCCTTCCAACCCCTATTATCACATTTTGCACTGAAGAAAAGAGGACTAAGAATGTAACCAGACCTAATCAGACACTTTCACAAAATAATGTCTGTCTCTCAGGCTCATTCATTTTCCAAAGAGAACCATTTACGAGTTAAACTCTGTTCCTCCATTCATTCATCCTCCTGAATATTCATTTATTATCCCTAGTAATCATTTACTGCCCCTCAACAGAATTACCTATATTCTCCTGATATCACCCTTCCCCTCTGAAATAAGGCTATATAAGTATTTGTATTTATAGATATATAAATATTTAAGGCTATATACTTATATAAGGCTATATAAGTATTTGTATTTATCCATATATAATGTATACATATATAAATATGTATAAATATAATAAATATTCCTATACCACCACTCATATAAACATATCTACTTCTATACATCATTTTTATACTCAACTCCTATATAATTACTACATATATTAACAAAACATTTTTATATTATAATACATACAATTACATAATATATAAATCGCACTATTTATACATATTTATAAATATATACATAGTATGTCTACTCACATAAGTATTTGATAAATAATTTATAATACATAAGTATTTATAATACATAAGTATTTATAAATAAGACTATATAAGTATCTACCCCATTGGAAGAGGGGGTAATCACTCTGTGATTCTAGCCCATGTACATGTTAATAAATTTGTATGCCTTTTCTCCAATTAGCCTGCCTTTTGTGAGCTGATTTTTCAGTGAACTTTCAGAAGGCAAAGAGGAAGTGTTCCCTTGGCTTCTACACCATCATGACGATCAAATTTGACTCCACCTCAATCCCCCCATCCCCACAAGGAACAACAACCAACACTGGTTAATAAGGTCGGTTGTTTTTTGGTTTTTGCTTTTTTTGCTTTTAGGAGCAGAGGTATAATAGGCAAAAGAAAGAGAAAGGAGAATAGTGAATATTTCTCTCTCCTGCAGAGAGAGAGGGGTGCCTAAGTGGGACTTCCCTGGTTAATAAGGTCTTTCTAGAGACCCAACCAGGAGGGTAATGGAAGCAATCGAGGCAACCAGAACAACCAGAAGAACTAGTTTATCCTTTTTGTGCCCTCTCCCTAAACTGAGGGAATGAGAATTGGAAAGAAGGCTGCAGAGCAGAGGGTTTGGTCCTAAGGAGCAGTTATTTCTATGGGATCAGAGCTCCTGTAGAACTGGGAAGTTTACTACTAATATCTCTTCTCCAGGACAGGACCTATCTCAAGAGACATGTTCAGAGTGATTGCAACATAAAGAGTTTGCAGACCCAAGGAGGTAGGGAAGGCAGAAAGAAGATGGAGGAGGCCAGGGATAGGCAACAGAGGGGTGGCCAGGAGCAAAAAAGCCTGCCTCTTCTGAGAACCTAGCTGGGCTCTCCCTGTATCCCCATCTCTCCCCTGCCAGCCCCACACCCCTACTCCTGAGAGCTGCTCTAGGACAGGGCAGAGTCAGGAGGAAGTTTGAAGAGTAACTCTTCTTTTAAATGACAGTGCCTAGAATAAAAAACAGTAATTTAATTACAGTTACCGTGTAGGCTGATTTCCTGTCACAAGCAGATCAGTCTCTTGAAGCCACACAGAATTTCTTCTGATGATGTCTGGTCCTTGGCGGGCTACTTCCTCCAGTGATACACCAGGCCCCTCTCTGCTAGGGTCACCGCGCTCCTGGGGAGAAGGGGCTCCCCTGCTTCCAAGGCTCCAGGGTTCCTGTCCTGGGCCCCACTCACCTAAGTTCTGAATCTTCTGAGATTTGGTGTAAAGTCTGGTGAAACAAAGAGCAGGAAAGAAGCGAGAGCTGTAAAACAAAGAAAGTCCTGACCATTTTCAGAGTTGGAGTGGCCCTGCTGTCAGGAAATACATTCCTCACCCCACCTGCCACCAGGACACACTCACATATCCACTGAGAAAACCTTAGCCTGGACCTTTTCCATAACCTTCACTGCTCAGACACTTACATATTCGCTGCTGGTCCCCTCTGTAGCTGCCACTTCCTGGGTCAGGAAGTTAACTCAGACTGGATTAAATTGAGAAGTGAAACTACTGTGGGAGGCGGGGCTAATAAGATTTAGGAGAAAACTAGGGACGTTGCTCATATCATTTGCACTCAACCTCTCTGGTAAAGGAGGAGAAACGTAGGGGAAAAAAATCCTTCTTTTACAGCAATAAAAAGAAGGAACCAATTAATAACCCAGTAAACTATCATGTGACCCCAACACAGAGTATCTAAAAACAGGAAGCCTGCGGAGGATCAGTCACAGACTCTGATTTGAGATCTTTCTACTTTTGCCACCAACTCCCTTGGGAGTCCTTAAGCCTTCCTAGCTGATGTTACTTTTTTGCTATTTCTGGGTTGCTTGTGGTTCTATAACTGCTCTGAAGGGTGTGGTGGAAAAAGGGGTGGTAACAGCAGTAGGACTCACTGGCATCACAAAATTCATCTGAGTCAGCTTTCTATTCTTCTCTGTCCCGTTCTGTGTCTTGTTTTTCTCCTTGCTGTCCTTCTGCAGGACTCAGATCTTCTTCAATAGCCGTGGTCAGCCAGGACAGAAAATGGGAGTCACTAATGGCCCAGCAGTGAGTGCCCCCAGCTTATAGCTGTGTGGGATCCCTGGGACCATCACTCTGTTTTGTGCTCTGTGGAGAAAAGGTTGTGGGGTCCAGGGCCAAGTCCTTAATGACTCACCTCCAGCTTCTCCACTTCAATATGAAAGGAAAAGTACTATCACTATCCAAGTTGGAATTATTATTTCATGTGGAAAAAAGATGGATTACTATCTCACAATAAGAGCTTGTCACATTTATAAGTCTCAGGTGTAAGAGGCATTTATGATAAGAACATAGTAAATGCTGGCCTAAGTAGATGCAGTGGTCCAAGGGAACCAATAAGAGGATCTCAGGACACAGGTGGGAGGAGAAATGAAACTTGAATTCTGGGCGCCACTGGCCTGTCTGGGCCCCTGGCCTGTCTGCTGACCCTGATAGCCAAGGGAACATGGAGTTTGGCCCACCTGCAATCCCTCTGGTCCAACCACTCAAAATAAAGGCAAGATTGGAAAACATGTTCCTTTCTTCCTATACCAAGCAGAAGACACTTCAGCACTGCACCCTCCTGGATGCTCACAGAGCCATCTGTCATTTTGCCACCTACGATTCATCATGTCCTGGCATGATACTAGCAGACCCCATGCATAGCATGGGACATTCTACTCCTGAGGCAACCAGCACACACAGAGAGGAGAAAGAATGAGCCCCTGAATCCTTGGTCCCACAATGAGTCCTTGCAGATATCTACGACTTTCATTGCTGTGGATGTGACTCTGTACCCAGGCATGGCTCATTCCAGATCTGTCCTATTGTCAGAGATGTTCGAACCAGAATGACTCCATTTTGAGTAGGGGCTAGGTAAAATAAGGCTGAGACCTACTGGGCTACATTCCCAGGAGGTTAGGCATTGTAAGTCACAGGATGAAATAGGCAGTTGGTACAAGACGCAGGTCATAAAGACCTTGCTGATAAAACAGGTTGCAGTAAAGAAGCTGGTCAAAACCCACCAAAACCAAGATGGCAACAAGAGTGGCCTCTAGTTGTTCTCATTGCTCATTATACACTAATTATAATGTGTTAGCATGCAAAAAGGCACTCCCACCAGCTCCATGGTGGTTTATAAATACCATGGCAATGTCAGGAAGTTACTCTATATGGTCTAAAAAGAGGAAGAACCCTCAGTTCTGGCAACTGCCCACAACTTTCCTGGAAAACATGAATAATCCACCCCTTATTTAGTACATAATCAAGAAATAATTGTAAGTATCTGTATTAGTCCGTTTTCACACTGCTGAGCAAAATATACCTGAGACTGAGTAATTTATACCAGTAAAAAATGTTTCATGCTCTTACAGTCCCATGTGGCTGGGGAGACCTCACAACCATGGTAGAAGGCAAAGAGGAGCAAGTCAGGTCTTACACAGATGGCAGCAGGCAAAGAAAGAGCTTGTGCAGGGAAACTCCTTCCTATAAAACCATCAGGTCTCATGAAACTTATTGACTATCATGAGAACAGCAGTATAAATTACTCAGGGAAAGACCTGCCCCCGTGATTCAGTTACCTCCCACCAGGTCCCTCCCACAATATGTGGGAATTTAAGATGAGAGTTAGGTGGGGACACAGTCAAACCATGTCAGTATCCTTAGTCCAGCAGCTGAAGCTGCTGCTCTGCCTATAGCGTAGACATTCTTTTATTCCTTTACTTTCTGAATAAACTTGCTTTCACTTTACTGTGTAGACTTGCCCCAAATTCTTTCTCACATGAGATTTAAGAACCTTCTCTTAGGGTCTGGGCAGGGAGCCCCTTTCTGGTAACACTATCAAAGGATCAGGAAAAGGAAGCTAGTGAATGCTAAAAAGGAAACAAACTACCATTACCAATAATAGCAACAGCAAGACAAAAGCAAAACAGATTGTGACAGCTGTCCCCTCTCACACCTGTTTCCCATTGCAGGAAAGTGGGGCTGGTTCATGCAGAGAGTGGCAAATATTAGAAGCAGAGGGGGGGTGCAGAGGAGACTTCAGGAATATGCTGCCAAAGGCAGGCCTAGGGAGAAATCAACATGAACTACTCCTATGGAGGAATGCATTATCTCCGATATGTAAAGCTAGGCCTGATCCTGTGATTATGGGATACAGGAGTCCAAAGACTCACAATGGGAAGTAGGTCACTAGAGTCTCCTTCAGAAGCTCTGGACTGTGTGTTCCCACTTTGGGGAAGAGTCAGCACTCAGCTATCCCTAGAATGCCTTTCCTCAACTCCTTCAGATTTTGCCTCTCAACCAACGTTATCCTGACCACTTGTTAGCAAGTGTACCCCTCTCTCCCTCCCAAACCTTCTCAAATCTATTATGTTCCCATGACACTTATCAGTGAATATTTTACTAATTTATTTTGTTTATTATTTGCCTCCCCCATGAGAATGCAAGTTCCATAAGGGATGGATTTTTTTCAATATTGTTCACTGATGAATCCCAGTGACTAGAATATTTCTAAGCATAGTGATGTGCATTAAATGAAAGAGTAACTTTCTGAGTTGCACTATACACACATCATAGGAGGTGTATGCACACTTGTGCATGATGCATATAATGTGGTGTAGGTGATGCGTGGGGTATGTGGTACTGTGTGTGCTGTGTGTGGTATGTGATACATAGTTTGTGTTAGTGCGATGTATGTGATGTGGTGTGTGTGTGTGTGTGTGTCCATGCATATTAGGGGTGGCAGGGATGTTAATATGTCAAATGGTTCTAGAAAGTATCAGAACCCATGGTGCTTACTGGTTTCCCAGAGAGCTGCTTCTCTCCCTCCTGTAGGATATACTGATGGTTTGGACAGGGAAGAAATAAAAAGATGGCTGTGACCTACTGGGCTGAGGAAATAAAAAGGAAAGTAAAAGAAAAGCTGGGAAAAGAGAGTGTAGGGGCCGAGGGAAATTTCCCCTTCGGCTTCTGGGGAAACTTTGCTGAAAAATCAACTCACAAATTTGTTAACATGTACACAGGGAGAACCATAGAATGATTATCCACTTCCCAAGAGGGCTTAAAAGCTTATATATCATCCTGGCAAAACAGATTATGGGAGGGGAAGAAGATAAATTCTGTTGATGGGATTACTGTTGTGGATTTTTGCTCCTTAGCTCAGCTAGGTCCGGGTTCTCATCTCACAACCAGGAAGAATTAGGCACGCGGCCATCAAAGAATGAGTGGAGTAGAATTTATTAAGTCAAAGGAAAGCTCTCAGCAAAGAGAAGGGTCCTGAAAGCAGATTTCTGGTTTGCCCTTCACAGTTGAATGCCAGGGCTTAAGGCTCAAATTCCTGGCAACTCCACCCCATCCTCCCAGTGCATGCAGGCCTTTAGACTGAGCTGCTCCATATTGATTAATTTCCTGAACTGCGCATGTGTTAAGGAAAGGAATCTTCCACTGTGGGCATGTTTAGGCAAGCCCCCTGTGCAAGTTCCCTTATCTGCACAAAACATCCGGTGTAAGCACTTGTGGGGCAGGTCAGGGGTTCTCTGGGGACCATTCCCTTACTGTCTGCCTAAAGCAAGCTGGCCAACTCCTTTCATTACTAAGGAGAGTAAGTAGATCAGGGAACAAAGATTAACTTGAACATTGTCTTGTGAAAGTCTGTTCAGGCATAGTTACATTCTTGGTCTTACAGGAAGGGGAAATAAAAATAATTGCTCTTTTTGGTGGGTCTGGATCTTAGGTAGATAAAGAAACTTTAATTCCATGATGTGTTTTGGGAGAGATAGTTGGTGGCAGGGATGTCTGAGAGAGTTTTAGGCTTCTTCAGTTCAATATGACCAAGTGCTATATTTTAGGGTATCAATTTCTGAGGCCCAACAAAAGCTTAGAAGAGATGTGATAGCATCACAGTGTGAAAGCAATTTTTTGTTTATTTGTTCTTAGAAACAGGCTCTTGCACTGTCACCCTGGCTGAAGTACAATGGTACAATCACAGCTCACTGTAATCTTGAACTGGGCTCAAATGATCCTCCCATCTAAGCATTTCAAAGTGTTGGGATTACAGGCATAAACTGTGGTACCCAGCCTGAAACTACACCCTCGTGCCGATAAACTTTTCAAATGACTAAAGGAGAGAGAGTAAGCACTACTCAGAGGTAGGAAGAAAGGGCACAGAATTATAGGATTAAAACAACAACAACAACAACAGCAACAACAACCAAAAAAACCAGGTGGGGTGTGCTGGCTCACACCTGTAATCACAGCACTTGGGGAGACTGAGGTGGGGAGAATCACTGTAGGCCAGGAGTTTGCGACCAGCCTGGCCAACATAGCAAGACCCTGTCACTATTAAAAAAAAAAAAACCTGCCTTGAGCTAATCAGAATGATGGGCCTGACACAGGACATCCCAAAGTAAGTCTTAGCGTTCTTTTTTCTTTCTTTCTTTCTTTTTCTTTTTTTGAGACAGTCTCGCTGTGTTGCCCAGGCTGAAGTACAGTGGTGTGATCTTGGCTCACTGCAGCCACTTCCTCCCAGGTTCAAGCAATTCTCCCTGCCTTCAGCCTCCCGAGTAGCTGGGATTACAGATGCCCACCACCACGCCTGGCTAATTTTTGTATTTTTTAATAGAGATGGGGTTTTGCCATGTTAACCAGGCTGGTCTTGAACTCCTGACCTCAAGTGATCTGCCCGCCTCGGTCCCTGCAAAGTGCTAGGATTACAGGCGTGAGTCACTGCACCCGGCAAAGTCTTAGCATTCTTTACAAAGAGTTTGTACCCATATCTCTGAAAGAGAGTAGTGAATTTCACCCCAAAATATGGCTTCCTGATATAATGAGTATTTTGAATGAAAGACTCTTAGAGATCAACAGACACTAAGAAGACTTTTCCTTACGTACATAAAAATAGTATGGCCCCACCAGTGAGAACAATTGTTCTCTTCTCCCTCCCTGTTATCTCATTATGCATTATAGGAAAGGCCAAGAATGTAACCACACCTGAACAGACCCTTTTATAAGATAATCAGTCTCCAAGCATCATTTATATTCTAAGGAGAACTATTTACAAATTTATCTCTGTTCTTTGATCCAATTAGTCTCTCCTGGTAGTTATGTATTGCCCTCAACAGAATTCGTCTTCTTCTATTTCCCATAACCTATTTTGCAAGGATCAAGGCCTTGTTCTTTCTGCAACTTCAAGTTGGCACATAAGCTTCTAAATCCCACTGGGATATTGGTACTATGTGCATGAGGAGAACCACAGAGTGATTAAATTATAAAGCCTTTTCTCTTATGAATCTGCCTTTTTGTGTTCATTTTCAGCAAAACTTTCAAGGGCAAAGGTGTAGAACAAAATAAAATTCTAAAGCCCCCCAACCATCTGAACAGACTTTTCTTCAGTCAGGCCTCTTAAAAGTAACTTGAAAGACTGGCTCAGGTCATTAAGGGAAGTGGGGGTTGAACATGCCTCATTATTCCTCTCTGGCATTAACATCAACACAGTTTTTAAGTCTGATAAGAAACATTTTACAACATATTCTCTCTGAAGACTGCTAGCTAAAAATTTCGTCCCATAGTACAACTTTAGTCTTCACAGCCTGTTACCACAACCTAGTGCTCCTTTCTATTAATCCCAAATCTTTATAAAAACTCAACCAATTGTCATCACCTCCACCGCCCTCCTCCACTGCTTCCAGTTGTGCCGCCTTTCTGGACCAAACCAATGTACATTTCTTAAATATATTTGATTGATGTCCCAGGCCTCCCTACAATGTATAAAGCCAAGCTGCATCCCAACCACCTTGAGCACATGTTCTCAGGACCTCCTGAGGGATATGTCATGGGCCATGGTCACTCAAATTTGGCTCAGAATAAATCTCTTCAAATGTTTCACAGAGTTTGACTCTTCTTGTCATGACACAGAAGATTGCTTCACTGATGCCTGCTGTGGAAGTGAGTGGAGGTTTTGCAAGGATAACTTTCCCTGGATAACCCCAGAAGCAGCTAGTAATAATACACTTAAAGGTAGCTAAAATGCATTGAACACTTGTTTTGTGCCAGACCTATGTCAACATTTGCTTTGTGCCAGGCTTATGCCAGTACTCCCCATTTCTTAATACAGTCTTTCTAAATAAAAATTCTGGAGTTTAAAATATAATAACTGAAAAACAGAAATTAAATAAAATATATCATAACTGAAATAAAAATTTACTAAGGCTGGGGATGGTGGCTCACTCACACCCGTAATCCTGTTACCGGAAAGGGGTCCAGATCCAGACCCCAAGAGAGGGTTCTTGGATCTCACACAAGAAAGGATTCGGGAGAGTCTGTAAAGAGAAGGCAAGTTTATTAAGAAAGTAGAGGAATAAAAGAACGGTTACACCATAGGCAGAGCAGCTCTGAGGGCTGCTGGTTGCCCATTTTTATGGTTATTTCTTGATTATGTGCTAAACAAGGGGTGGATAATTCATGCCTCCATTTTTTGGACCATATAGAGTAACTTCCTGACGTTGTCATGGCATTCATAAACTGTTGTGGTGCTGGTATGAGTATAGCAGTGAGGATGACCAGAGGTCACTCTCATCGCCATCTTGGATTTGGTGGGGTTTAGCCAGCTTCTTTACCTTTTTTTTTTTTTTTTTTTTTTTTGCCCAGGCTGGAGTGCAGTGGCACAATCTCGGCTCACTGCAACTTCCACTTTCCGAGTTCAAGTGATTCTCGTGCCTCAGCCTCCCAGGGAGCTGGGATTACAGGCATTTGCCACCACACCCATCTAATCTTTTGTATTTTTAGTAGAGACCGGGTTTCGCCATGTTGCCTAGGCTGATCTCCAACTCCTGAGCTCAAGCCATCCAGCCACTTCAGCCTCCCAAAGTGCTGGGCTTATAGGCGTGAGCCACCCCACCTGGTCTAGCTGGCTTCTTCACTGAAACCTGTTTTATCAGCAAGGTCTTTTTTTGTTGTTGTTTTTTTGTTTTATAAGTCAATGAAAACTTTTTTTTTTTTAATTATTATACTTTAAGTTCTAGGGTACATGTGCACAATGTGCAGGTTTGTTACATATGTATACATGTACCATGTTGGTGTGCTGCATCCATTAACTCGTCATTTACATTAGGTATATCTCCTAACGCTATCCCAAGTCTAGAACACCATCACTTTTTTTGTTTTGTTTTGTTTTTTTAATTTTTTATTATTATACTTTAAGTTCTAGGGTACATGTGCATAACATGCAGGTTTGTTACATATGTATACTTGTGCCATGTTGGTGTGCTGCACCCATCAACTAGTCAGCACCTATCAACTCGTCATTTACATCAGGTGTAACTCCCAATGCAATCCCTCCCCCCTCCCCCCTCCCCAAAATAGGCCCTGGTGTGTGATGTTCCCCTTCCCGAGTCCAAGTGATCTCATCGTTCAGTTCCCACCTATGAGTGAGAACATGCGGTGTTTGGTTTTCTGTTCTTGCGATAGTTTGCTGAGAATGATGGTTTCCAGCTGCATCCATGTCCTTACAAAGGACACAAACTCATCCTTTTTTATGGCTGCATAGTATTCCATGGTGTATATGT
>NW_016813956.1:90489-131095 GCF_001698545.2 Rhinopithecus bieti | reverse complement strand
TGCCTGATTGCCCTAGCCAGAACTTCCAACACTATGTTGAATAGGAGTGGTGAGAGAGGGCATCCCTGTCTTGTGCCAGTTTTCAAAGGGAATGCTTCCAGTTTTTGCCCATTCAGTATGATATTGGCTGTGAGTTTGTCATAAAGAGCTCTTATTATTTTGAGATACGTTCCATCAACACCATCACTTTTAACCTTATTTATTGAAACCTCCTAACTGGTTCCTATTTATTTATTTATTTATTTATTATTTATTTATTTATTTTTGACACAGAGTCTGGCTCTGTTGCCCAGGCTGGAATGCAGTGGCACCATCTAGGCTCACTGCAACCTCCACCACTTGGGTTCAAGCGATTCTCCTGCCTCAGCGTCCCGAGTAGCTGGGACTACAGTCACATGCCACCATGCCCGGCTAATTATTATATTTTTAGTAGAGACGGCATTTTGCCGTGTTGGCCAGGCTGGTCTCAAACGCCTGACCTCAGCCTCCCAAAGTGCTGGGATTACAGGTGTTAGCCACAGCACCCAGCTCCTCTTCATTTATTCTTGCTACGCTTCCTCCAGTCCATTTTGTGTATTTGATAATTTTGCCAGTAACTTCTTCATTGTTCTGGTAAAATTACTTATGGGTCACTGAAGACTGGGATGTTCATTCTTCTAGAGGATGTTTGTGTCTGCTTTTGCCAGGAAGCTGGGGTACCACCAGTCAAGTATTACCTTAAACTCAATTCATGAATCAAGATTTTTTTTTTTTTTTTTTTTTTACACAGGGTACTGCTCTGTCACCCAGGCTGGAGTGCAGTGGTGGGAACATGGCTCACTGCAGCCTCAACCTACTGAGCTCAAGCAATCCTTCTGCCTCAGCATTCTGTGTAGCTAGGACCACAGTGTGTGCCACCATGCCTAATTTTATAAATTTTTTTTTATAAAAAGTATTTTAGAGATGGGGCTCACTTTGTTGCCCAGGCTGGTCTCAAACTCCTGGGCTCAAGTGATCCTCCCACCTTGGTCTCCCAAAGTGCTGGGATTACAGGTATGAGCCTCTGTGGCTAGCTAAGACTTTTTATTTTTTTAGCCTAAATCTATATAAAAGTTGGCTTATGGTTACAACTTACCAGGATTGATGATCTCTCTCTGCCTCTCTGTCTCTCCCTGCCTCTCTCACATCCCTTGCTCTGCTGAGAAGCAGAGCAAATATTCTAGCAGTTTCCAGAGAGTAGGAGGGGATTACTTATAGTTTACTTTCATCATCCTTTGGGATCTCAGTCTTACTGGGAGAACACAAGTATCTCTTATTAGACATACCACCTTTGTAGAATCTGGACTTTGATTTTAGACTTTATTTGTTTTCTACTATAAGCAATTTAAGTTACAGGTTTCTCTCTACACACTGTTTCAGTTGCATCCCATGAATTTTGATATGCTTTATTTTCATTATTATATAGTACAATGTATTTTGCAACTTTTTGTGATTTGTTTGGAGAGATGGATTAATTAGAACCATGCTGTTTAATTTCTGAATACCTGTGTTTTTTCTCTACATTTCTTATTTTTATTGATTTCAAATTTATTTCTACTGTAGTCAGATATAATAATTCATTTATTTTTATTATTTTCATTTTTTTAGAGACAAGGCCTTTCTGTGTTGCCCAGGTTTGTCCCAAACTCCTAGTCCCAAGCAGTTCTCCTGCCTCAGCCACCCAAAGTGCTGGGATTACAGGCATGAGCCACCCGTGCACAACCAATAATTTATTTAAAAAGTGGGCAAGTGAACTAAACAGACATTTCTCAAAAGAAGGCATACAGTTGGCCAACAAATATATGAAAGAATGCTCAACATCACTGTATTAGTTGTTTTCAAGCTGCTAATAAAGACTTACCCAAGATGGGGACTTTATAAGAGAAAGTACAGTTCCACATGGCTGGAGAGATCTCACAATCATGGTGGAAGGCAAGGAGGAGCAAATCACATCTTACATGGATGGCAGCAGGCAAAGAGAGAGCTTGTGCAGGGAAACTCCCGTTTTTAAAACCTTCAGATCTCATGAGATGCATTCACTATCACAAGAACAGCGTAGGAAAGACGCACCCCATAATTCAGTCACCTCCCACCGGGTTCCTCCCAGGACACATGGGAATTGTGGAAGTTAGAATTCAAGATGAGATTTGGGTGGAGACACAGCCAAACCATATCAATAACTGATCATCAGGGAAATGCAAATCAAAACCACAATAAGGTATCATCTCACCCCAGTTAGAATGACTATTGTCAAAAAAATAATAATAACAAATGCTGGTGTGAGGATGTAGAGAAGAGGGGACTCTTATACCCTACTGGTGGAAATGTCAATTAGCATAGCCATTATGGAAAATAGTATGGAAGTGAGGTAGGTTACATAGGGTGGTCATAGCCTCCCTTGAAAGGAAACAAGAAACTTGTCAAATTGATAGAGAGAACAAATCTCAACATTACACAAACTGCATCTGGGGCTAGTGGTTACAATATCCTCAATCAAGGAGGTAGAAGAGCAGGAGGGAAAATCCCTAAGTTCGTACAAGTGCAGAAACCCACAAGCTGTGTTCTCAGGTTGACATATACTCATTTTAATAGTAAGAAACACATCCTTGGGTAGAGAATTAAAATGCTAATAATACATGTGATGCATGTACTAGCATGTACGGCAATACTGCATGCACATTCAAGAGACCACCCAAAACGTGTTTAACAACAATGCCCATTCCCACCCCCTCATGGATAATCATGTAGGACTCCCATAACGGGAGTTTCTTCAGTGTCAATTGTTGCTGAAGTAGCCGACTCTGACTCTGCTATCAGAATGTACTTTCACTTTGCAATAAAACCCCTTTGCCTACTTTTACTTTCGACTGGCTTTCAAATTCTTTTGTGCAGGGAATTCAAGAATCTGAACCAGCCCACTGACAACAGAGGTTTCTCAGAAACCTAAAAATAGATCTGCCAGATGAGGCAGAAATTCTGCTACTGGGTATTTATCCAAAGGAAAGGAAATCAGTATACAAAGAGGTACCTACATCCCCATGTTTATTGCATCACTCTTCACAAGAGCTGATATATAGAGTCAACCCTAAATGTTCATTAACAGATAAATGGATAGAAAATGTGGCATATATACACAATGAAATACTATTTGGCCATGAGAAGAATGCAATCTTGTCATTTGTTGCAATGTAGATGAACCTGGAGAACATTATGTTAAGTAAGCTAAGCTAGGATTGGAAAGATAAATATTACATGTTATCACTCATATGTGAAAGTTGAGAAAAAACATTTTAGCTCATGGATTTAGAAAATAGAATTGTGGGTGCTGGAAGCTGGGAAGGGTAGCAAGGAGGGGAGGCTAGGGAGAGGTTGGTTAATGGTGACAAAATTACAGCTAGATGGTAGAAATGAGTTCTGGTGTTCTGCACCATTGTAGGGTGCATCTGGTTAACTCTAATTTATTGTATATTTTCAAAAAGCTAGAAGAGAATCTGGAATACTCACAACAAAAGAAATGATAAATGTTTAAGGTGATGGATATACTAATTACCCTGATTTGATTATTACACATTGTGTACACATATAAAATATCACTCTTTTCCCGTAAATATGTACCATTTTTACATGTCAACTAAAAATAAAAGAAAAAAGTGAATATGATCTATCATGATGTATATATCATGTGTACTTGAGCAAAATGTGCATGCAGATATTGGGTATAATGTTGTATAAATCAATTAGCTCAAGATAATAGATAGGATTGTTCAGATCTTCTGTGTCTTTACTGATATTTTGTCTAGTTATTGCATCATTACCAAAAAAAGGGTGTTAAACTCTCCAAATATGATTGTAGAACTGTCTATTTTTTCTTTTTTTTCCATTTTTACTCTATGTATTTTGAAACTCTGTTATGACATTTTGCTATGTATTTTAAAATTTTTTTATGTATTTTGAAACTCTGCTGTTAGAATCATACATTTATGATTATTATGTTTTTCTGATGAATTGACCCTTTTTTGTTGTTGTTGTTGTTGTTTTTCTGAGACAGAGTCTCACTCTGTTGCCCAGGCTGGAGTATGGTGGTACAATCTTGGTTCACTGCAACCTCCACCTCCTGGGTTCAAGCGAGTCTCCTGACCTGACTCAGCCTCCAAGTAGCTGGGATTACAGGCATGTGCCAGCATGCCCAGCTAATTTTTGTATTTTTAGTAGAGACATAGTTTCACCATGTTGGCCAGGCTGGTTTTGAACCTCCGACCTTAGGTGATCCGCCTGCCTCAGCATTTTTTTTTTTTTTTTTTTTTTTTTTTTTTTTGAGACAGAGTCTCACTCTGTAACCCAGGGTGGCATGCGGCGGTGTGATCTTGGCTTACTGCAACCTCTGCCTCCTGGGTTCAAGCAATTCTCATGCCTCAGCCTCCCAAGTAGCTGGGATTACAGGCACATGAAACCACGACTGGTTAATTTTTGTACTTTTATTAGAGATGGGTTTTTTCTATGTTGGCCAGGCTGGGTAATGACTCCTTTAACAATACAAAATATCACTCTGTCTCTAGTAACACCCTCTGTCTTAAACTCTACTTTAGCTGTTATTATTATAGTCATTTTAGTCTTTTTATGCTTTCTGTTTGCATAGTATATATATTTTAATATGTTTATTTTCAAGTTATCCGTGTTTTTATATTTAAGATGTTTCTCTTCTAACAAATATGTTTGGTTCTTGCATTTTTAAATAGATTCTAACAATCTTTGCCTTTCAATTGAAATATTTACACCATCAACATCTAACATTAACATTTATTTTTCTTTCCATAGTACACTGGCTAGCATCTCCCATACAATATTGAACATAAAGTGTGATAACTGACATCCTTATTTCATTCCTACTCTGGGTGGAAAGGGCAGGGGTGGAAAAAGCAGTCAACAATTTGCCATAATTATAATGCTTTTTGTTACACTGTTTTCTTCTGCATTAAAAAATATCATTACATTTTGCATGAATTATTAGGATAAAATATTTTCCAATTTTCCTGGTAAATGCTGTAACCATGTCTCTCAGTTTTGTTTCCATCTATCTTCTACATTTTACATAACCTACATAAGAGGCACATTATCAAGTATATTTTACATGGCATCTCAGTGTCTTCTCTGTCTGCTAACAGGTTTACCAATAGATGGCACTCTTGTATTTCTGGTGGCTATGAGAATATCGTTTTGCCTTTAAGACAGCATAACTACTTGTTTCACCAATATTAAAGACATGTACATTTGATCTGATTCTTATGGATGATTTTAAATGACTCAAGCTAATAATCCTAATTTTACCTAAACACTCCATTATTTTAAAATGTATTCATTTATGCCCACAAGAAACATTTATTGACATTAGGCTGGACATTAGGCTTCTCTATGGCAGACATTAGGCTGGACTCTAGCCATATATCTATTGAGGGGAAAAAAATTATTTTCTATATAAGTTTCCAGAAAGCCAAGATGTGTTTTAAAAACAAAACAAAACGTTACATTCTAAATGCTGTAACAAGATAAGAAAATGTGTTATGGCTGAGAGAAGAAAAAAGCAGCAAGCAACTCCTGGAAGAACCACTGCTGCAGAGGTAATAACTGCTGAGCCATGTTTTGGAGAAGGAAAAGGTCACCAAGAGAAGGAGGGGATCCAGGGGGTCCAGGAAGATTGTATGCAAAAAGATCAAAGGTAATAAAAAATTTTCCATATTATGTAAATAATACGGTATTCAGGACCAGGAGCTTAAAGAGCATGAAGTATAGGAGGTGGGTTGGTTTCAACTAAATCTGGGAATGAAACAGTGAAGCATCAGGCAGAACTCAACATTTCTTTCCTCCCCTCTCCCTTGCACATTCCCTTTATGGAGTAATTGCAGGGATGGGAAAAGGTCAAAACCACCATTGAGCCTAGGTAGTGCTAGGGTAAGGTGGAGAATGAACCTGCGTGGTTTGCTCACCTAAACTAGGTTCTTCTAGGAGAGCCCTTCCCCGTCAAATCTGCTCTCCTTGAAGGGGCCCAGACAGCCTAAGCTCACCTCCCAAAGACCCCTTACTTGATGACTGAATTTGATTCTACCCAGACATGGCCTAAAACCCTTCCATAACTCTATAGCCACACTCAATTTTAGACAGGCCTCACACCAACCTTTCTTCCTGTAAGTCTGCCACCCTAGGCAATTCTCAACATTCTCCACACACTTTAGAGCCATAGACATGCTACCAAGTCTCCAGACCGGCACCAGATGGAGCAGTGCTGTAATGATATGATCACTGGCCTTTGAACCAGACCCTTCTCTGTGACTCCTATGCATCTCCAACCTGTTTTGAGCTCTGCTGCCAAGACATCTTTGGCACTTTGTTGTGAAGTTTTAAAACTGAACTAATCTACAATACACCTAACCTGTACCCTTTAAAAATTCATTGTCATTCATACCATGAAAGATAAAGAAAGGCCAGGAAATTGTTCCAGGTTTATAGAGACTCAAGAGATAACAACCAAACGCAGTCTGTGATCCTGGATTGAGGGGGAAAAAGTGTCGTGAGAGACATGATTGGGACAGCTGGTAAAGTTTGAATTTGAATTTAAAGATAAGGTATTGAGTAATATAGGAAGATGATATCTGTAACTTTCAAATGTTTCAGTAAGTGTATATGTAAAGAGATATAGAGACATATAAATAAATAGATGGATAGGTAGAGAAAAAGCAAATGTGGCATGTTAACAATCTAGGTAAAAAGTATATGAGTGTTCTTTATACTGCTTTTCTGATTTTTCTATATGTTTGAAATTATTTTAAAATAAGAAGATTTGGGTTTTTTGTTTGTTTGTTTGTTTTTTGTTTTTAGAGACAGCGTCTTATTCTGTCACCCAGACTGTAGTGCAGTGGCCAGATCATTGCTCACTGCAGCCTCAACTTCCCGGGCTCCTGCAATCCCCCTGCCTCAGTCTCATGAGTAGCTGGTACTTCAGGTGTGCACCACTGCACTCAGCTAATTTTTAATTTTTAAATTTTTTGTAGAGATGGCTAGTCTCAAACTTCTGCCCCCAAGTGATCCTCCCACTTCGGCCTCCCAAAGTGCTGGAATTACAGGGATGTACCACTGCTCCCAGCCCCAAATAAAAAGTATTTTATTTTAATTAATTAATTAATTTTGAGTCAGAGTTTCCCTCTTGTCACCCAGGCTGGAGTGCAATGGCATGATCTTGGCTCACTGCAATCTCCGCCTCCTGTGTTCAAGCGATTCTCCTGCCTCAGCCTCCCGAGTAGCTGGGATTACAGGCACCCGCTACCATGCCCAGCTAATTTTTATATTTTTAGTAGAGACAGGATTTCACCATGTTGGCCAAGCTGGTCTCGAACTCCTGACCTCAGGTGATCCACCCACCTTGGCCTCCCAAAGTGTTGATGAGCCACCACATCAGGTCTAAAAAGTATTTTAAAAACACAAGTCCTACTCTACTTTGTCCTACACTACCAGGGACCAGGATCACCCTATGTCTTCTAGGCTATGAGATAGAGGAATCCAAGGAAGGAGATAAGCTACTTGGTTCCTCTCTACAGGGTCTTGTGGGCGCTGTTGTGTGCTCTCTCTCTCTCATTCTCTCTCACACACACACACACATCTGAATACCAGAGCTATCACTTTCCCAGTCTAGTACTCATCTCATCCCAAGGGTTTTGTGTTGTAGTGGTTTGCTCATTGTTTGTTTTGTTGTTTGCTGGGGTTATTCTTTTTCTCTTTTTGCAGCTGAAGGGAGAATTTCCAGGCCAGCCCTTTGGCCGTTAGAGTTACAGTGCCTCTATTCAGGCTTCATAGAGAGACCTGGGATTCAGTAGTGGGGGGCTTTTATCCAGTTCAAAATAATGCATTCTCACCAAGATGTACTTGGAAATAAAACAATACTAAAGCACAGTATTTTATTTATGCTGAACATTGAATCACTTTTTTCTGTATTTTGTGTAGAAAGTTACACACACACAAACACATTTGCTCCTGCTTTGTTTATTGGCCCGGGGGTATGTTTGGTAATATGTCACCAGGCATGAGTAGTATGTCTTGGAAGGTGTGGCCTAAAGCCTAGACTCCTATCTGCTTCATTCAACATTCTCCAGTGTATCTGTCCTCTGTCTACCTTAAGATAGGGGTCTTGGCCGGGCGTGGTGGCTCAAGCCTGTAATCCTAACACTTTGGGAGGCCGAGACGGGTGGATCACGAGGTCAGGAGATCGAGACCATCCTGGCTAACACAGTGAAACTCCGTCTCTACTAAAAAATACAAAAAAAAAACAAACTAGCCGGGCGAGGTGGCGGGCACCTGTAGTCCCAGCTACTCGGGAGGCTGAGGCAGGAGAATGGCGTGAACCCGGGAGGCGGAGCTTACAGTGAGCTGAGATCCGGCCACTGCACCCCAGCCTGGGCGACAGAGCGAGACTCCGTCTCAAGATAGGGGTCTCCAGAACTTCTTTTCACATTTAGAAGAGGGCAGTGGCTTTCCATGGAAAATAGGAACTCTCATTCATCTCTATTACTTGTTCTAGCCATGGTCCAGCCCAGCAGTTTGGAATAAAGTATCTGTATGAAGTCTGTGAATGGTTCTCAGACTGGTTGAACATTAGAATCACCTGGGTACCTTCTAAAATTCTTATTACCCAGGGCATACCTCAGAATAATTACCACGGGGTAGGGTTAGGATTAGGGATCATGATCTCTGGAGTTTGGTTTAGGCACTAGTGCTGTTTAAAACTATGTTTATGAAGCGGAGGTCGCAGTGAGCCGAGATCTCGCCACTGCACTCCAACCTGGGTGACAGAGTGAGACTCCGTCTCGACAAAACAAAGCAAAAAAACCAACTACCCTTGTGATTTGAATGTCCATCCAAAATTGAGAACTGCTAGGTAAGGTCAAGCTGTATAACTAAAGAGCAGTTTTCATGTCTGGTGTGGTGGCAGCTTTTTGATAAGGGAAGTATTGTTTCCATCCACATACCTGAGCCTCGCTCCTGAGAACACCAGTGTGTATGTTGCTAAAATTCCCCTGGTGATTCTGAGGTTCCTTCCTGGATAAAAACCACTGATCCTGGGAATGTACACACTGCCAATCTCCTGTGTAAACCTTGGAAACTGGGAAGCCTACTGTTGAAAACATTGGGCTTGGGATCCTGAAACAAATCTTGTATTTCATTAATACTAACATATGGTTCAGTGCAGCAAGTCAAGAGAATTTTGGAGGCTGAGTTCTTTTGGAGCTTTTGCATTGAAATAGGTTCAGGCAGCAATAAGTTAAAACTACAACCTCAGCTAAAGGATTAAAAGACAAATGAGCTGGGTAGGATGAGGTCTAAGGTTGGGTGCGGCGGCTCATGCCTGTAATCCCAGCACTTTGGGAGACTGAGGTGGGTGGATCACTTGAGGTCAGGAGTTCAAAACCAGCCTGGCTAACATGGTGAAAACCCATCTGTACCAAGAATACAAAAAATTAGCTGGGCAAGGTGCCAGACGCCTGTAATCCCAGCTACTGGGGAGGCTGAGGGAGGAGAATCACTTGAACTTGGTAGGCAGAGCTTGCAGTGAGCTGACATTGCACCACTGCACTCCAGCCTGGGCGACAGAGCAAGACTCCATTTAAAAAAAAAAAGAAAAGAATTCATACATATCCAGGCATCAAACAGATACCTGGGGCAGATGAACAGACTTGAGATTAAGTCACACATGGAATTTAGATGGAAAATGACATTGGAGAAATTTGAGATTATGATAAATAGAAATTTTTCAAAGAGGAATTTCACGCTCTGTTCTTGAGGGGATAGATGGACTTCCAACAGCAGTAACACAGGATTAATGAGGAGTTGGAATGTTACATAAATTAGAGATGTCAGATGGATAAAGAACATGGAACCAGAGATAGGCTCACTTCTATCCATCAGACATAACTAGCAGACTAAATGGTCTAAAAATAAAAATCATGCCCCACTCCTGCTTAAAACATTTTAACTACTCCCAGTCACTCTTCAGTTTCTCTACTGCCTTATCTTTAACTACAGGGTTGGTCTGGGTGTGCAACACAAGAAAGCCTGGCATATACATGGATTCAAGTGTTTGCCATGTACATGCATTCTTTCATGTACTGTTTCATGTATTCTTTTTCACATCTGTTTTTTCCTTCATTGAAGTCAATGGCTGATATTAGATTCTACTATTCATGCGTACTAGTTATATATTGTTACAAAAGAAATGAGCAAAAACTTAGTGGCTTAAAATAATGCACATTTATTATTACCTAAGGTCTGTGGATAGAAGTTCTGACACGTTGAGATGGTCCTCTATTGTCTTCTTGTTCCATCTATTGATTGGATAAAATGTTGTTCCTTCTGTTATTTCTCAACAGTAGCTTTTACGTGTCTCTCTTTATCTTAAAATTCTAACCAAAGAGTTGCTCTTTTCTTGGTGTACTTTACCTTTGGTTGATCCTTCTTAATCTCTTCTTGCCCTCTGGGGCCTAAGATGAGGGCTGTTATCAGATGTGAGTCTATGGGAAAGCAAGCAAGAGGTTCTTCAGCCTCCATTCAGCCTTGAATGGCTAGGTAGAAATCAGTCATGGCCCTTCCAATGTGGTGCAGACCAGATCACAGAGACAGACGTCTCAGCCAAGGTCTTGTGACCTAAGCCTTATAGCAATAATGAGTGTTTACTTACTTGGAGAACTCCCTTGGAATACCTTTTTTGTGAACCTGAGGCAAATTCTGGTGATTTCTTGAGGTCTTGGGAATCTTGGTCTAGAGCCATTTCAACTTGCTGCTTTTCACATCAGTGGCATTTCGTGACCAGACTGTAAATAAGTTCTATGATGTTCACTCAGAGAAGTATAATGACTTATGATGTGAAGCTTCTGTGGTTCAGCCCTTACTTCGTTCTCATTCCTGCTTATCTGCATCTGTCTCCTGCTTGGGAACAAAAGTCTGGCTTCATTCTACGACCCCCACATTAAGTTTCTTAGTAGCATTTACTTTTCAGCTAGGAGTGTCTAAAATTATTTCCTTTTAAAAATGAAAATTTTGCATTTGACTAAATTTGTCAAATTTAGTCATATTTGTTTAAAACCATTTTTAAAATGTTTCCTGAAGTTTTGAGTGAAGTTAGTACTTCAGAAAAACTGTTTTGTATTTTTCCTGTGACCTCAGTGCACTGCTGTGCATTTCCATTTCTGCGTCCACACACATTTGTTTTGAGGAAATATAGGAACCACGAGGTAAAGTTCAAGCTCCTGGACATTGCATAAAAGGCCCTCATGACCTGGTCCTGCTGACTTCTTCCCCAGATTTCCCACTATTTCCTAAGTTGAGATTTTTGGTTTGGAGGCTTTGTGTTTTCCTAAAATCAAAATAGGTTTTTGCCTTTTATGATTATACAGTAAATAAATGCTATTTGTGTGAAACTTTAAGCAATACAAAAAAAAAAAAAAAAAAAAACTAAGGAAGAAAGTATGAGTCATCTAAAAATCCTTGTGGCCAGAATTAACTACCTTAGTTATTATTTTCTCTCTCTCTCTCTCTCTCTCTCTCTCTCTCTCAATGTATATTTGGTGTGGGTATAGGGGTGTGTGTAGTGTGTATGTGTATATATCTGTTTCTATTCCTGTATGTGGATGTGCACAACGCATCCTGCTTTGTACACTAGAGTACTAGCATTTTTCTAACGTAATTCAATATTGTTGAAAACAGTTAAAATAGCTTGTGTATATACATACGCACACACACATACACATATATGCATGTATATACATATGCACATACAGACAAAAATGTATGTATATTCACACGTGTACACACTCACACATACATATAGTTTTACATCCATAGTCTATAAATGTTGCTTTTTTGTGGTCATGTTTTTGCTAAGTCTTACACTTTTTTTTTTTTTTTGAGATGGAGTTTTGCTCTCATTGCCCAGGCTTAGAACAGTAGTGTGATCTCACTTCACTGCAACCTCCACCTCCCAGGTTCAAGTAGTTCTCCTGCCTCAGCCTCCTGAGTAGCTGGTACTACAGGCGTGCGCCACCATGCCTGGCTAATTTTTGTAGCTTTTTATAGAGACAAGGTTTCACCATGTTGGCCAGTGTCTCGAACTCCTGACCTCAAGTGATCTGCCTGCCTCAGATTCCCAAAGTGCTGGGATTACAGATGTGAGTCACTGTGCCCCGCCAAGTCTTATGCATTTTTTTTTTTTAACCACTAAACTGTTTACCCAAACCTGATAACCCAAGTCAACAGCTAGTATGGCTCATACAATCTTATGTAAACAAAGATACAAATATATAGAATTTTCTTGATTAATATTCAGAAAAAAATGGAGTCCCTTTATATGTACTTAGTATCTGTTTTACTCATTTAAAAATGTATTACATTATATAAAAGTATCCAGGTCAAATGTTATAGATGTGATTCATTCTTTTAACTATGTTATTTTTCTGCAATGACTATGTATCACAATGTACCCAGTCTTCCACTGATGAAAATTTGGGCTATTTCCAGTTTGTCTTCCATTTTTCCTTCTTCCACTTGTATTTTCACTCAATGTGTTTATTAATTTAAGAAGAATCAATAGTTTTTATGGTATTACTTCTCCCATTCAAGAATATAGCATATGGTATAGCATAGTAGAGTACTTAGTTCAATTTAGCCAGATCTTGTTTTCTGCCCTTTAATAAAATTCTATCATTTTCTGCCTTTGAGTCACATTTTCCTTGTTCTTATAATTCCTAAAAAATGTATAGTTTTCATTCTTAAGGAACATAAAAAAAAACTTCTATTTCTATTCCTGTCTAGTTAATTCTACTATTGGGAAAAGTAACTGTTAAAAAAAAATTCTCATCTTTCCAGTCAGTTCACCACATTTCCTTTATACCTTTGTACTTGAATCCCCAGTCATGTTGAACACTTCTTATTCCTCACACCAAGCCTCAATGGGTTTGCTCTTTCTGGAAGGTGCTTCCCCTATATTACTGACTTATTCATACAACTCATGAAGACTGGCGCAGCCCTGTTTCACTTGGAAAGCCTTCCCCTGATACTCCTAGTTGGCAGGCATCTTCATTTGTTCTTTTCTAGTTACCTGTGCAAGTTCGTATTGTTCATGTTTATCACCCTTCATCCTAGTTGTCTCTCTCTGTGTGTGATCTCACTCAGTGGACTCTGAACTCCTGTGAAGTCATGTAATGGGTCAGATCTTAATAAATTAATATTCTCAGAAGCTAATGCCATGTCTAGAATACAGCAAATTTGTCAAAAAAAAAAAAAAAAAAACTATGGTGGCTGGGCGCAGTGGCTCAAGCCTGTAATCCTAGCACTTTGGGTGTGGAGGCAGGAGGATCACATGAGGTCAGAAATTCAAGACCAGCCTGGCCAAAATGGTGAAACTCCATCTCTACTAAAAATACAAAAATTAGCCAGGCATGGTGGTGCACACCTGTAATGCCAGCTACTCAGGAGACTGAAGTGAGAGGATCACTCGAACCCAGGAGGCAGAGATTGCAGTGAGCTGAGATTGTGCCACCACACTCCAGCCTAGGTGACAGTGAGACTCCATCTCGAAATAATAATAATAATAATAGTATGGAATTGAACTGCTCTGATTGGGAATAGCTGTTTTTAAAAAAATTATTACTATTTTTTAAGTTCCTGGGTACATGTACAGGATGTGCAGGTTTGTTACACAGGTAAATGTGTGCCATGGTGATTTGCTGCACCTATCAACCCATCACCTAGGTATTAAGTACAGTACAGCATGTATTAGCCCTTTTACCTAATGCTCTTCCCCACCCCCACCCCATCCTCCCCCAACAGGCCCCAGTGAGTGTTATTCCCCGCCCTGTGTCCATGTGTTCTCATTGTTCAGCTCCCATTCCTAAGTGAGAACATGTGGTGTTTGGTTTTCTGTTCCTGCCTTAGCTGTTAATGTCAGGCCAGAGAGATTTAAATTTTTAAGGATCTCTGGACTTTTCTTCTACATTACTCTTGATGTTTATAAATGTTACAGATATAACTTCTTTAATTTCATTAAATGTATATACCTTATTGAGTTGATTTAACTGAGTTGACTTTGTTATATGAAAATCATGATTGGGAGTGAGGGGTTTAAACCAGCTACCGAGATCTTGATTGTTGGTGGTGAAGCAATGCGAGAATTCATTCATTCAGTAAACTAATGCTTATTAAGCATATACTGTCTTAGTCTGTTCAGACTGCTATAACAAAATATCATAAACTGGGTGACTTATAAACAACAAAAAATTTATTTCTTACAGTTCTGGAGGTGGGAAGGCTAAGATTAAGGCTCTGGCAAATGTAGTGTCTGGTGAGGACCTGCTTATTGATTTACAGGTAGCCATCTTTTTGCCGAATCCTAACATGGCAGAAGGGTTGAATAAACTCCCTTGGGTTTCTTTTATAAGGACACTAATCCTAGTTATGAGGTTTCTGCCCTCATGGCATAACTACTGCCCAAAGGCCCCTCCTTCTAATATTATCACTTTGTGGGTTAGGATTTCAACATGAGTTTTGAGAGAATACATACATTTGGATCATAGCACATACCATAGGACAGACACTGTGCCAAGAATTGTGGATATAGTGATTCTCAAAATGAACAAGATCCCTTCAGAGAGCTCGCAAAATCCAACTATAAAATTATGCTTTTTAAACAAATTATGCAGTTTGAAGAATCTACTCTGAATCTTACTTGTGTCATTGAACACTTTCGGCCACTCTTTCCTGATTATATTAAATATTTACTCTTGTTTGGAGGATCCAGTCTCAGTTACTTTTTCTACTGGAACTGGTACCGGCTCATGCTCTGCCTTGATGCAAATTAAGAAAATATCATACCTTTTGGGTAAATTAAGCCAAGAAAGCTCTCATTTCTTTTCTTTCTTTTCTTCTTTGTTCTTTTTTTTTTTTTTTTTTTTTTTTTTTGACAGGGTCTTGCTCTGTTGCCTAGGCTGGAGTGCAGTGGCGCAATCTCAGCTCACTGCAGCCTTGACCTCCAGGGCTCAAGCAATCCTCCTGCCTCAGCCTCCTGAGTAGCTAGAACTATAGGCGCATGCCACAACATCAAGCTAATTTTTGCTTTTTTTTGTGGAGACAGGCTCTCCCTATGGTGCTCAGGCTGGTCTTGAACTCCTGGGCTTATGCGATTCTCCTGCTTCAACCTCCCAAAGTACTGGGATTACAGGCATGAGCCACTGCCCCTGACCATTATGACTATTTTCATTGGCTTATCAGGCAAATGATAACTATAATAAACCAATCACCAGAATTTTTAATTAAAGAAAGGAAGAAATGTTTCAACTCTTCCTGCTAACCCTCTGTCCCTCAAAAGGGTACGCTGAATGTTGTCCTCCAAAGACATCCATGTCCTAATCCCTGGAACCTGTAAATATATTACCTTATATGACAAAAGGGACTTTACATGTTTAATAAGTTAAGAATTTTGAGATGGGCAGATTTTCCTGAATTTTGCAGATGGGACCTAGTGTAATCACAAGAATCGCAAGGGTCCTTATAAGAGAGAGGCAGAAGAGTCAGAATAAGAGAAAAATACTTGAAGATGTTACACTGCTGGCTTTAAGGTGGAGGAAGGGCCCAGAGCCAAAAAATGCAGTGGTCACTACAAGCTGAAGAGAAAAAGAAATGGATTTTCCCCTAAAGCCTCTGGAGGGGGCACAACCTTGCCAATACCTTGAGTTTGGCTCACCGAAACCCATTTTGGACTTCTGACCTTTAGAACTGTAAATAAATAAATAATTGTGTGTTGTTTCAAGCCACCACAGTTGCGGTAATTTACTACAACAGCAATAAAATAGAATTAAATACAGATATCTGAGGAGTTGAGTAGGATAAGCCTACTCCAGCACATTATGTGGGGAGTATGCTGAGACTCACTAGGATGGGGGAACTCAATTAAGGAAGTTTGAAGCTGATAAAGCCAGAGAGGGAAGGCTCTCACCTCATTTTATAAGGTTTGCGTCACACTAGGAAAATCCAATAGCAACCAGAGTCTCAAAATTAATAATTACAAATAGGACACAATTCCAAGAGTCAGAAGCCAAGCAGGAACTGGATTAGGAAAGACATGCATGATATGAAACAGGAAGGAGGGCTACAATGCAGCTTCCTGGGAAGTTGCCAGGGTAGTCACGGTTCACATTCATTAGGCTGTGGGCACCAAATGTGTATGGAAAATCTAATTGACTTAACTGAACTCCTAAAGAGGAATGAACACCTCATTTATTGAAGAACTACTACCAATTAGCATATGTATTTCACTTGTTCAATAACCCCATGAGTAGAGTATCACAATCCTTGCTTTACTAAAGCGGAAGCCAATTCAAAGAGGTTCAGTGACTTGTCCAAGCTCAGGGAAAACACTAGGAAGTGAATATGGGTCTGACTCCATCTCTGATTTCAGGAGCCCTGCCCTTTCTTCCACACCATGCCCCCTTGCTTTCAGAAAAAAAGGCTTGTTGACTGAATGGTTGTATGCACAGTTCAAAGCAGAAACACGCGATGACATCTTTTGAGATACTCTAACAGTGAGAACTTGAAAATGAAGTTAAAAATTAAGCGGCAAAGCCAAACCGAGGCTTTCTGAGAAAGTGGGGCCAAACCTGGTGCTGTCTGACTGCCAGGTGGCTCATTATTTATCCCTGTAAAACCCTGCAAAACTATTTGAAAGGGAAGAAGGGACAGAAAACTCCCTCCTTTTCCAAGTTAGCCTTATAGTCTAGGGCTTAAAATACTGGTTTAATGGTGAAGGTAAGTGCTTTTCTTTTTTATGGGTAGAAGGATAATTACCAGTTTACCAAAGGTCCGTTAAGGGGAGGGAACAGTTTTAGGAGAAGTCAGAGAAAAGACATTAACAGCAACATAAGGATCTCCATCTGGTAATATTGCCTAATTCCAAAATGAAGAGACTTTCTGAAAAAGATAACTGATTCAATCAAGACCCTAGGGCAAGGCTTGAGAAGCCACTGGTACCAATGGACACTGTGGACAATGGTCATTTCTCCAAGGACGCTGTGAGTATTAACCGTGATGCTGTGATTAGTTGAACTGGATTTGGCTGTGGATGAAATACTGATCATAACTGACAAGATTTGTGTTTGGGACTGTGGCTAACGAGTCTTTTCAGACTTCTATATGAATTTGAAATGGTCCCTCAGGAAAAGGAGAACATGGCCGCGTGCAGTGGCTCACGCCTGTAATCCCAGCACTTTGGGAGGCTGAGGCGGGCAGATCACTTGGGGTCAGGAGTTTGCCTGGCCAACACAGTGAAACCATGTCTCCACTGAAAATACAAAAATAAGCTAGGCGTAATGGCGCGTGCACCTACGCACGTGCGTAGTGCACGTGCCAGCTATTCAGGAGGCTGAGGCAGGAGAATTGCTTGAACCCGGGAGGTAGAGGTTGCAGTAGTTGAGATCATGCCACTGCACTTCAGCCTAGGTGACAGAGTAAGACTCTGTCTCAAAAAGATAATAATAATAAAAGGAAAGAGAACGTGACCAAAGAGGAATAAGACTGAAGGCAAGAAAATTGTATGCTTGGAGAGATCACCTAGCTTGTTGCTTTCATTGTACAGCTAAGAAAAGGCACCCAGGGACATTGCGGTCAGCACCAATTTCTCAGAAAGATAGGCAGTTGATGAGAGGGTCCTCAGTTTTTCTAACACTGAAGGAATTGCTTCTTCCTATGTTTTCTGGTGAACTCCCCCCACTCATCTTGTGGATTCCAGGCTAGAAGAATCCACTTTTGAAAAGTAGCATTTAAAACCAATTTAACAACCAATCGAAGGCACTTTTATAGAAATATATTTCATTTGCTGTAGGCCTGTACTTACGGATCTGAGAGGGCCAGACTACCAATATTGTGACTGTTTATTATTATTGCTGTTGCTAGTATCTAGAATATTATACAATCTTTAACACTTTGCAATTTACGAGGCATGTCTCATAGCTTTGTTTTCACTCCAAACTGCCCAGTGAAGTAACATTATCCCAATTCTTCCCATAAAACAGTGCAAGTCCTGAGAGTTTATGAAACTTTACCAAGTTTACTCAATTTGGGAATGGCAGAGCAGAATTCAGTCCTTGAATACCCTCCCAACTGCAGGTTCATGCTCTTTGATCTAGGTGTAACATTTACTCTGAGTAAACTAGGACTCTGGGCTAACAGAGATGATGCAAGACAGGCTGGATATTAGGAGAATCTAAGAGCCATCTAACAACCATTATAATAAAATGATGAGTTCTAGACTTAAAAAAAGGGGAAAACCTGTTTTTTCACTTATGCCTATACCATAATATGTACATTATTGATTTTTTTCTCAAATTCAACCTATACTGTGTCAAGTAATTTTTTTAATATAACATTTTCCTTTAACTTAATTTCAATTCAGTTTTCTGTGTCTACTTACAACTTTGGCACTAGAATTCATAATTTTTTTTTTTTTAGAGGTATAGCTCCTTAAAGGGAAGCGTTCTGACACTGTTACATGTTCTCAATTGTTTGCGAATAGGCTAATAATTATTCCACTGTCTCTAACTACATATCAACCATGCCAGTGTTCAGGCTCCATAATTTTATTA
Source organism: Rhinopithecus bieti (assembly GCF_001698545.2). Classification (NCBI taxonomy): domain Eukaryota; kingdom Metazoa; phylum Chordata; class Mammalia; order Primates; family Cercopithecidae; genus Rhinopithecus; species Rhinopithecus bieti. The sequence goes on along the minus strand of NW_016813956.1, from coordinate 112,412 downwards.
GCTTCTGTGCTTATTTTGGAAAAATATTTCCCATTACTATGAAAGACCTCAGTTTAGAATGGTTTGGCATGTTAGCCTGATTTCTGCATTTGTCTCATGCAAAGGAAAATAGGAAATGAAGAACTGAAATTACCTATTGATACAAAATCAAAGTAGCATTTGAAACCATAAAACTTAAGTAGGGCTTTTCATCCTTTCTCATTAGACAGCAGCAGAGAATGGGAAGAAAAACTGAAGTGATGGGTTTGTGATACAATTCCAGTAACATAAAGAGCAAGGAGAAGTAGTTTTGTTGTGTTTATGTTTAATATTCAAAGCTTAACTTAAAAGGATTTTTCATCATCAAATTTCCTTCTAGAATAAATGATTAGAACTTGATTTAAAATGTACAAATTCTCCCGTATAATACCTCAAAATGGAGCTATCCCATTGAGTTTTAAGCTTGTGCTTAAAATATTATGAAAATAAAGGGGAAGTTGTATTAACAAGCAGCAGTCTGGGCATTAGGGGATCTGGTGCTGGCTCTGTGCAACATGTGGTTTCAGGCAACTTTTCAAATTTTCTGTACACAAATTTTCTTATCAATAAAATGAACAGTTGGGCCAGAAGATCGCTGAGTCTCTTTCAGCTTTCAGTGTTTCTAAGATTGGAGAAGTTGGTGGGAAAGCTTTAAGTGGAGTGTAAGTAATTGCAGCTGCATGTACAGTTAAAGAGTTGCCTTCAGCCAAGCCACGGGATCTTGCATAAAAAGTGAAATCAAATAGAAAACGGTCCAAACTCTGGGTTTGACCACAGGTGACTTCAGCTAGAATCTGAGTGTAGAGCAATGAGCTGAACTCCTGATATCCAGATGTTAGCAAGACTTGGAGGCTTTCTAAAGCAAAGCAACAACCAATATCTATCCTGGTGCTGACCTGATCTTACTAGCAATTGGGCCTCCATTTGGGTCCATTGTACAAAACAGTAACAACAACAACAAAAACCCAAACACCCAAAATTCAAAATTTAGATGGAGAGACATTATTCTCAGAATTCTAGAGATACTTGGAAAGCAGAAAACTATACTTGCCATGCTGATGAAGTCCAATTATTGTTCTTTTAAGCACATTTAGCTACTTCTGAATATAAAATGAGTATCTACTAATTATTTACAAAATCACTTGGTAAATATAGAAAATCACAAAGAATGAAGTGACCATCCTGTTTTGTAACCCAGAAATAGTCATCACCAGCACTTGTGTGAATCAGTTTCTATTCCTGTATGTGGACGTGCATAGCGCACCCTGCTTTGTACACTAGAGTACTAGCATTTTTCTAATGTAATTCAATATTGTTGAAAACATTTTAAAATAGCTTCCATCACAATAATCTATCAAATTGACTTGCCAGACTCTCATTATTAGGTTAATTTATCTCTAACATTATGTGGTCATGAGTAATACTATAAAGGATATTTTGGACAAAATTTTCATCTCTGCCTTTCCTTATAATCCTTCAGCCTAAGGTCACAGATTATGAATATCTTTAAAGGTGTGGACAAGTCTTTTAAGTTTTGTGTGCAAAAGCAGTGCAAAGCCTTGAATGATAAAATATAGGTTTGATACATGTGTTTTTTGTTTGTTTTGAGATGGAGTCCTGCTCTGTCCCTCAGGCTGTAGTGCAGTGGCACCATCTTGGCTCACTGCAACCTTTGCCTCTTGGGTTCAAGAAATTATGCTGCGCCCTGGCTCAAGCCTGTAATCCCAGCACTTTGGGAGGCCGAGACGGGCGGATCACGAGGTCAGGAGATCTAGACCATCCTGGCTAACACTGTGAAACCCCGTCTCTAATAAAAAATACAAAAAACTAGCCGGGCGAGCTGGCGGGCGCCTGTAGTCCCAGCTACTCAGGAGGCTGAGGCAGGAGAATGGCGTGAACCCAGGAGGCGGAGCTTGCAGTGAGCTGAGATCTGGCCACTGCACTCCAGCCCGGGTGACAGAGTGAGACTCCTTCTCAAAAAAAAAAAAAAAAAGAAATTATGCTGCCTCAGCCTCCTTAGTAGCTGGGACTACAGGCATGTGCCACCACACCCAGCTAATTTTAGTATTTTTAGTAGAGATGGGGTTTCACCATGTTGGCCAGGCTGGTCTCGTCTCGAACACCTCACCTCAAGTGATCCACTCACCTCAGTCTCCCAAAGTGCTGGGATTACAGGTGTGAGCCACTGCACTCAGCCGATACATGTGCTTTTAAAGTCGTAGAAGCTTCAGATGTCTTCAGGGATTTTAAAAAAATTAAAAAGTAAAGTCATAGAAGCTTCAATTTAGGAATTAATGGAAAATTGACGATATTCTTAGGATATGGATTTTTCCTAAAATAAACAAAATGTATGTATCCCCAAACATAGTTTGATTAGCGTACAAATATTAAATTAAACATGTCCATATTTAGAGCCATGCATTCTCTTTGCCTGTCACAATAGCTGGATTTATTCACAATTATAGTAAGAAGTACCTGTTCATTATAATTTTCTAGGTGACATGAAGACTGTCAGTCCAATCAAGTGTCCACATTGTGTGAGAACAAACATTTTAAACCTTTAGTTGTAATACATATTAGTGTTATGTAATGCCATCCTTCATGTTCGAAGGCGCATGGAACATTGTTCTGGTGGTACAGAGGGGAGAGAAACACCATCAGAATGAAAGGAAAGACTGTTCTGGAACCTTACTCCTTCGCTCTTGAGCTTAGTTTAATTGTCCTGTCTTATGGTCTGCCACCAGCAATACTACTCCTCACCTTTGCATGCTTCTGTGTGGTTTAATAAAGTACATGCAATTTTTCATTTAATTCTTCCAGCTGCACTCAGAAAGGAGCCTTATCTTCATTGAACAGATGAGGAAATGAATGGTTAGAGAATTTAAATGACTAACTCTAGGTCACACAGCTGGAACTTATAGCCAGATTTCTTTTTAACAATCCTGTAACCAAAAGCATACCAGTGGTGCCCTATAAAATGTAAGTTATGGAGCTGTGTTGGGTCAAAACTTTTACTGATGCTAAGAGGAGGCAACATTAACAAGGGGAAATTATTTCTGTATTATGTTTTGGATTATGTTCTCTCCATAGATAAAAGACTGTTGTAGTAAAAGAGATTCAGGGCACAGGGAAACTCCACCACAAAGTGTGGTACCATTTCCCACAGAAGCTAATGGACGGGAAGCCTGCCACCAGGAAAGGTAAAGCCACTGCTCTTGTTTGCAGGCTATGTTAATAAGCTGAAGCTTATTCCAACACATTTACACACCCCTGCATCACACTGCCCCTTGGTAAAGATACTCCCAGTGTAACATTGGAGCCAGCTCCAGCCCCAGTCCTATTGCTTTTTCCTTAGACCCACAAAGTCATCTGTCAGAAATTAAGCCAAATAAGCAATACATCCTGGGATCTAGGGAGTGGAATAAGTTTTGGGAAAGTCTTTTTTTTTTCTTTTTCTTTTTCTTTTTTGATGGAGTCTTGCTCTGCCTCCCAGGCTGGAGTGCAGTGGTGTGATCTCAGCTCACTGCAACCTCTGCCTCTTGGGTTCAAGTGATTCGCATGCCTCAGCCTCCTGAGTAGCTTGGACCACAGGCATGCACCACCATGCCCAGATGAGTTTTTGTTTTTTAGTACAGATGGAGTTTCACCGTGTTAGCCAGGATTGTCTCGATCTCCTGACCTCGTGATCCACCCGCCTCGGCCTCCCAAAGTGCTGGGATTACAGGCATGAGCCACCACGCCTGGCCCAGGAAACTCATTTTAAACCAACCTACGTATGAATTCCTACTATAATATTCTCGCCAAATGGCTGGCTCTTTCTCCTGAGCTTGGAAACCTCCAGTAAAATGGAAATAATTATTTCCCAGATCACCACTCTTATCTGTGAGATTTTTTGGCCATTAAAAATTATTTCTTCCATTATATTCTTATCTGTGTCTTCATAGGTTTTCTCTTCCTTTCACTTTAGTGTTTTCCTTCAAATAAGCAGGAAAAATCCAATCTATCATGCACATGGGAACCCTTTCAATATTGCTCTGTGGTTGTTCCACTTTATGGGGATGCTTTTAAAGAAAAAATTTGTCCGTTCAATACATTGAATATCTTCCAGCACCACATCACCTACAAGCTTTGTAAAAATAGTTCTACACATGAATTTTTTTTTTTTTTTTTTTTTTTTTTTTTTTTTTTTTGAGACTGAGTCTTGTTCTGTCACCCAGGCTGGAGTGCAGTGACATGATCTTGGCTCATTGCGACCTCTGCCTCCTGGGTTCAAGTGATTATCATTACTCAGCCTCCCGAGTAGCTGGGATTACAGGCATGCACCACCATGCCCGGGTAATTTTTGTATTTTTAGTAGAGATGGGGTTTCACCATGTTGGCCAGGCTGGTCTCGAACTCCTGACCTCAAGTGATCCTCCTGCCTTAGCCTCCCAAAATGCTGGGACTACAGCACCCCACGCAATTTTTATTTTTTTAAGTTGAGCATATGTGAAGGCAGGGCCTAGTGACACGTAGCAAAAACATTTCCAAGGAGACATTACACTAGGGAATTAGTCGAAGTGTTCTTTTAAAGTACTATCTCTCAAATGTGTTAAAAGAGAATCCTTGGATGTGCAATACCTTAATTCAAAGGCAGCTCATTATGTATAAACTCTCAAGCTTTGTGATAAACAAATGTGCATAACGGATGGCACTATTGACTTGCAGCCCAGAGAATTTTACTGATGCTGAGACGGTTGTGTGACTGGCTCTGCCACTGTCATCCCCATTCACTTTGTTTTGGAGCAATATGACATAAATGCCTTACATTTGGGTTTTCTCTATTTATCATCTGCTTCCTAACCCCTTGAAAGATAGCCATATTTGCTTTACTTGGTTATAAGATCCCATATTCAATGTCTTGAAGCCAACCAAATCATTTGACAAAGTGGGTTTGTAGTGCTGGCTATTTTGGTGAAAAAAAGACAATGAGATTTCATGTCATCTAAAGTTCTATCAGATCTAGCTGTGGGAGAAAGGAAAAGAAGGGGGTTTCGGTCAGGATGCTCATTGCATACATGTGTGTTGTTCTCTAGGTCCAGATTTCTGTTCATTACGCTATGGGCTGGCTCTTATCATGCACTTCTCAAACTTCACCATGATAACTCAGCGTGTGAGTCTGAGCATTGCAATCATCGCCATGGTGAACACCACTCAGCAGCATGGTCTATCTAATGCCTCCACTGAGGGGCCTGTTGCAGACGCCCTCAATAACTCCAGCATATCCATCAAGGAATTTGATACAAAGGTAAGTATGACAGAAAATAGGGCTCTTTGTTGAGAGGAAAAAACTTTGAAAGGAAGGCATAGATCTTGATTCTGTGGAGTATAGAAGTATACATTTCCAATGACAAACTAAAACTGACTGGAACTATTTTTCTTTGAGACATTGATTACTTCTATAATAAAAATAAGATTTCATTGAGGTTATTATGATTATAAGGTGGGGGAACTGTAGGATTAAATGTGAAAATTTAAAATGGAACAGTTTATGTGATGTCTTCAATGAAAAACTAGGTATTACCTGGGCACATTCTTATAAGTAACTCAATCCTATCCAGTTCTCTGCCTGTTTTACTGTTTCTGAGCAATTTTATAACCCTGTAAATTCTATATAACAAATAGAAATGCAAACAATTCTTGTCCATAGCTTTGCAAATAAATTTTGCCAAGAGAAAAATCAGTTAAAACGTTTCTCCACTCACCTCCCAGTTGAAATCAGCCAATTTTGCTGTTTGTTTGTTTATTTATTTTTTGAGATAGAGTCTTTCTTTGTCATTCAGGCTGGAGTGCAGTGGCGTGACTTCAGCTCACTGCAGCCTCCGCCTCCTGGGTTCAAGCGATTTTCCTGTCTCAGTCTCCTGAGTAACTGGGACTAAGGGGGCGTGCCACGACTGCTGGCTAATTTTTGTATTTTTAGTAGAGACAGGGTTTCACTAGGCTGGTCTCGAACTCCTGACCTCAGGTGATCCACCCGCCTTGGCCTCCCAAAGTGTTGGGACTGCAGGTGTGAGCCACTGCACCGGGCTCTGCTGTATATTTAAAGTATATTTCAGCATTGCTTCCTGCTTGTGTTTTGCGTGATTCTTTGAGTTTTCCTTTGAACCAGTTATAACATCTTATTTATTCCCTCCATTAATCAATGAGTTAAATAAAATCTTTGTTGTATGCTTATTTTACATTTATATGGAAACCATGAATTTACCCAATTAAAAAAATTATCCTTTAAATTATCTTGTACTGTACATTTCCAATGTCATCCCTATAATTCATGATTAATGAATTTATTACATTGGACCCAGCTTATTTACAATGAGTACATAAATTTATTGTCTCCAGTCTTTCCTCCATTATCCCATCTACATATCCACACTGAGTAGTTTCACTATTCAGGAATCTTGGATACCTTCAAGTTGTCAAACATACAGTGTTCACTGGACATGCTGTGTTCCTCCAGAATTTGGACCTACTTCTCAGCACACTCACATCTGCTATCAATGACCCATGGAAAGTTTTTGCTCTGAGCAAGCCAGAGTTCCTGTTAGTTTCTTCCAAATGCTACAAGTTCACTTTTGCTAGTTCTTCCAATGAGATAAATTTTGCTTTTGACTTTCTATAAATCATAGTCATTTTCAAGGGATAGTTCAAATATTGCTTCCTTTCTGGGACTTTCCCGAATTATTCTTTTTCCTCTCAAAGTTGCTGTTTTATTTATATTCATCCTCAAATCCTGATTCTCACATGATTCATATACCTTGTATTATTTATTGGTTTTTTGAGTGGGTAAAATATTTCATATTTTATATCCTTTGGCTCTCTACTTTATAGCATGATGCCAGATATTTAGGGGTCTTATTGCATTTATTTTTTATTTTATTTTAAAATCTATTTTATTTATTTATTTCATTTATTTTAAAATCTATTTATTTTTAGGTAAATATTCAGGTAATGTAATTTATATAATTATTTAGGCATTTTAGGTAGTTATTTTAAAATAATTCAAATTATTCATTGAGTTATATCAGAAGAATGTGATCTTATTCATTTGTAATATGTGTTTTAGAAACTCAGTTCAGCCAGGGCGGACCATAATTCCCAAACTTGACTTTTCTTTTTAATTAGGTACTGATTTTGGATAAGAGTTCAGCAAAGCTTTGTGTGTGTGTTTTAAAAATTCTTTGATATAAGAGTCAACATGTTACTCAACTTTTACTAGAAGCAAAATAGAGGAGGCACTTTCACAGATGAAATATCTCTCATTGTTTTCTTCCATTTACTTTTTCCTATTATTCATCTATATAATCATTTTCTTTACCTCTTTTCTTCATTTTTTCTGTTTTTCTCTCCTTCTAAGAAAGCAAATTAGGGGTATAATTGGTTGTTTGGGAAGGTAGGAAGAATATACAGAAAAACAAAAATAGATATTTTATAGTAGGGTCTCACCAACCTCAAGCAACTCTGACTGTAAAGTAGATTTTCATAATAGGACTTCTTGACAAAGAGTTTTCCTATTTTCCCCCAGGCCTCTGTGTATCAGTGGAGCCCAGAAACTCAGGGTATCATCTTTAGCTCCATCAACTATGGGATAATACTGACTCTGATCCCAAGTGGATATTTAGCAGGGATATTTGGAGCAAAAAAAATGCTTGGTGCTGGTTTGCTGATCTCTTCCCTTCTCACCCTCTTTACACCATTGGCTGCTGACTTCGGAGTGATTTTGGTCATTGTGGTTCGGACAGTCCAGGGTATGGCCCAGGTATCCAGATACTTTCTCATTCTGGGTGGGATCCAGATTCCTGAATTCTACAAAATATCAAAGGTCTTAATGATTTTCATTTCAGGGAATGGCATGGACAGGTCAGTTTACTATTTGGGCAAAGTGGGCTCCTCCACTTGAACGAAGCAAGCTCACCACCATTGCAGGATCAGGTAAGTGTGCACACATGGGTCATAGCTTTGTCATCTGTTCCATCCTACTGTGTCTTATCGTCTATGAATCAAATGGTTTAGGGAAGAGGGAGAAAAAGTACTACTGAAAAATTCAACAATATAAGACAGTTGCATCACAAATAAGAAAGATGCATCTGCGCAGTAAACACATTGAGGCTTAGAAGTAGAAGAAACTACTGTGAGCTAGGTTTCAGCTCAGAAAAGCCTTAGTAGTCAGAAAAGCCTTGTAGGAAAAAGTTTAAACCTTTAAGAATTGCATAAATGGAAAAAAGATCAAGTAAACTATATATACACCATCTTAGCAATGATTTTGCAGTGAGAATTAAGGCTACCACAGCTCTAAGTGGTAAGGAGAGAAATGAGGCTAGAAGAGTTTAGAGTTTCTGTATTATTCTAAGCTCTTGACTATTCTATTGTGAGCTAATTAATTCTCACAACAACCCTCTCAGGTAAGTACCATTTTAAATTCTTATTTTACAGAGAAGGGAGTTAAGGAAGGTGGAGATTAAGAAAATTGCCCAAATACAAATAGCCAGCAGGTGGTAGGTCTGAGATTTAAGCCCGTGCAAATTTTAGCCCCAGAGCAGACACCCTCAATCACTATACTAGACTGCCTTTCCATGGTATGTGATCCTACTAAGGCCTCTACAACTTTATCATTGCTGTTCTTCCCAGCCCGTCATGCTGAGAGTATATACTCGAAGAGCAGAACTAAGATTCCATCAAGCTTCTCACTCCTAGGTCCACTACACAGCTGCATCCTGCAGACTTTTACCTCAAGTAACCCTCCTGCTTTCTTGCTTCCTTCCATCATAGTTGTCCCCACCTCCTCTATTTGCAAATACTATCTGCTGATCTCTCTCTCTTCTAGACTGGTTTCTTTCAACTTTCTTTCCACCAAAACCAAGTTATCTTGCTAAAGTAAAGATGAGGCATTTTTCCTCACCTGCTTGATAATTTTCAATGTGTTCCTTCATGTTTACAGACTAAAGACTGACCTCTTTATTGCATGGATACAAAAGTTCTCAGCCATCTGGCCCCAACCTTATTCCACTCAACTCCCCGGTGCAAGCATGGCTCTAGTGGCACCGGACATTGGCTGCTCCCCACATAGATCTGCACTGCACTTCCCTCTGGCTCTGTTCGCATTAGTTTATATGCCTGGAAAGTTCTTTGACCCTGCTCCTTGTGCCAAAATTCTATCTATCCTATTGTGTAGCTTATGTAAAAACTTCCTAAATCTTATAATTATTGTCAATTATTATTATTACTTCCACACACATTATAGTTTTATTATCATATTTATATTTTACATCTTTTTTTTTTCAAATTATAGGTTGGAACCCATTAGTGAGTCATAAAATCCATTGAGTGGGTTAAAATCATTATTTTAAAAAATGAATACAATAGAATAGAAATTGTTGGAGTGCATTGGACATGGTAAAGTTAAATATTGATTCATGAAACCATTGTTTGAGGCATATGTATGTGGTTGTGTGTACAAGTGTTTATGTATATTGGTGTGTGTGTTATGTTACCCTGTAAAATGCATTTCTTATGATGGGTCTCTGTGAATTATGTTTCTTGTTTTTTTTTTTTTTTTAATGTAGACTCCAAAGCCTACATGGCATTTCACTAGTGACAATCAATTTTATTCACATTTTTCTCTCCAATTGGACCAGAAGCTCTTTGAGGGCAGGGGCTATATCTTACTGAATTTTGTAAGTCTTTCATTTCCTGCCCCCAGCCTCATATTAGATCATACAAGAATGCAACTGTAATCACAAGAAAATACTAATGGGCTATGATAGCAGAGAGTTGCTGTGACAAACTAAGGGATTTAGATTTGGTCACATTGGTGTTGAGGAGTCATTGAAGAATCAGAGGGTTACTATTATTTATTAATTTTAATTATATCATATTACTTTATTGGTGAAAATCTGTGAACAGAAATAATTACTCTCATTGCCCAATAATTCTAAGTCTGCCACCTCACTGTTGGGACAATGTTTAGAGAGGCCATGAAGTCTCAGCCTTTGCTATTTTCATAAGTGTTTTTCTCCCTCTTCCCTTTAGGGTCAGCATTTGGATCCTTCATCATCCTCTGTGTGGGGGGACTAATCTCACAGGCCTTGGGCTGGCCTTTTATCTTCTACATCTTTGGTGAGTCACTTTCTCTTAAATCCTAATGCCTCCATTTCCTGAGCATCCGTTTTGGCACCTACATCACCCACATTCTTCCTATATGAAAGAAAATGTCCTTTATCAAATGGAAGATGATAACAAATGTCAACAGTTGGTATCATTTTTAATCTAGTCACACAACTTGATTAACACCTTCCTGGTGGTTCTGGGAAGCCATATGCACAGGATAGAGGAGTTGACTATTCACATGGCACTGACTTGTGATGCAGTCTTGTGCTTCCATATTAAGCATCTTCTGCAGAATCTCTACCACCACATCTAAAGTGCCTGTTACATGCAGTTAAGATGTCAAAGATAGTGAAGTACATCTTCAATGTGTCTTCATATTTCATTATAATTATTATTTTTGCCCAAGATGCCGTTCACCTATTCTCTACCAAGTTCATCTTGCAAAGCTCGATTCAAATGTGCCCTTCCCCATGGGCCCTTTCAGGGCTTACTCTTTCAGATTCTGGCATTCTCTCATTTATGATATTTCCTCTCTAGGTTATGTTGGTGTGTAATTATTTATTTCTCCTTTTCTTTCCACTAAACTGTGAAATGCTTGAGGCAAGGAATCCATTCCATAATGTTTTCATCACTTGGGTGTCATCATAGTGCCTGATTTTTAGCTTTAAAATAAAAGAATCAATGAATCCAGTAAATAGAGGGAATTTAAAGAAAACTAGTCCTCAAAATCTTTTAACATAGAATGTTCTTCAAATAACAAATTCCAATAATAAGACAATTTTCTACACTTGATTTTGTTGTTATAGCCAAATGGTATCATTAAATATAGTCCTGGCCTGAATGGCTTTCTTATTAATGGTGTTAATTATTTTGGTTTGTGCATGTTAACCAGGTATTGTACAGAAATATTTCTTTTGGGAATCCATTATGGATGTATGGCTTGAATACAAATAACACTGTCTTTTGTAAGTGCATTGGAAATTTTTTCCTACCACATGATTTCATGGAAGGTTGTTTCGAGTATGTATGACTGCAATCCTGACTATTCAGATCTTCCACAAGACAATTTATGTATGCATTAAGAAGTTGCTGCTCAAAATACATAACACTATAATCATTGGAGGCTTTAAGGTAGTTAATCAGCTATGCAATGCCATGCTCATGTTATCTCCAGAGGGCTCTGACATTGACAAAAGGTGGCTTTCTATTTGAGACATAGTATCTTAAAAGCTTTAACAGGTTTATAGAAGGATTGAAAGAAAGAATGGGAACATTTAGGTCCTTATGGTAGAATAAGCATTAATTGACTAATGTGTAGAAGGGAGAGGCATGCCACTTCAGAGGAAACTCCCTTCCCCTAGTAAACAAATCTATGTAAAAACTAATTTAATACCTTCTTCCCAGGTAGCACTGGCTGTGTCTGCTGTCTCCTATGGTTCACAGTGATTTATGATGACCCCATGCATCACCCGTGCATAAGTGTTAGGGAAAAGGAACACATTGTGTCCTCACTGGCTCAACAGGTACAGTACATACCTTGTACCTGTGGCCCATGCAGAGGTCTCTAGGGCAGGGTGTGGATCTCCTCACAGATACACAGAGGTACCATCTTGGCTGCTCTAATACTCATGCTGATTAGATATTTCTTTTTAGCCCAGTTCTCCTAGACGTGCTGTCCCCATAAAGGCGATGGTCACATGCCTACCACTTTGGGCCATTTTCCTGGGTTTTTTCAGCCATTTCTGGTTGTGCACCATCATCCTAACATACCTACCAACGTACATCAGTACTCTGCTCCATGTTAACATCAGAGATGTGAGTGTACTTCCTATACTTCTATGAAAACGATAATGGTAATAAGGAGAAACAATTCGGTGTTACCTATTACATTCTGGCTTTACATATAACCATTAATTTAACCTTCACAATGACCTTGAGAGAGGCATTGTTAAAATTTCCTTTTCACAGATGTGGAAACAGGACACTTAGAGGTGAGATAACTTGCCTCAGGTTGCACAATACTAAGTGGTAGAGCTGCTGCAGCATCCGTATTCTTAACCACTATGCTATACTACCACACCAGCTGATTCCAAAGTTTCTTTTAGAAATTAATATTGTTGGGCTGGGCGCAGTGGCTCATGCCTGTAATCCCAGCACCTTGGGAGATTAAGGCAGACGGATCATGAGGTCAGGAGTTCAAGACCAGCCTGACCAATATGGTGAAACCCCGTCTCTACTAAAAATACAAAAATTAGCCAGGCATGGTGGCAGGCGCCTGTAATTACAGCTATTCAGGAGGCTGAGACAGGAGAATCGCTTGAACCCGGTAGGTGGAGGTCGCAGTGAGCCAAGATCGTGCCACTGCACTTCAATCTGGGCAACAAAGTGAGACTCCATCTCAAAAATAAAAAACAACCAAGAAATCAATATTGCTTTTCTCTGGATCCCAGAGTGATGCAGCTTCTGGCCCTCTTGTCTGAGACAGTGTTCATCTAGTGTAAAAAATGACGCTAATTTTCCCCCAAACAACCCACAATATCATGGGAGTAAGTTAATGGCTGGTCTGTGTAACTGATGAATTTTGGTGCTAACGTATCTCTGTAACTACTCTGTATAAACTCCCTTCCTTCAGAGTGGAGTTCTGTCCTCTCTGCCTTTTATTGCTGCTGCAAGCTGTACAATTCTAGGAGGTCAGCTGGCAGATTTCCTTTTGTCCAGGAATCTTCTCAGATTGATCACTGTGCGAAAGCTCTTCTCATCTTTTGGTAAGGATAAGCGTGTGGGCTCATTTAACCAATTCCTTTTCTGCACATGGTCTCAGAGGGTTCCCTGACAGCATGTCCTCATTGCCCAGGGCTCCTCCTTCCATCAATATGTGCTGTGGCCCTGCCCTTTGTGGCATCCAGTTACGTGATAACCATTATTTTGCTGATACTTATTCCTGGGACCAGTAACCTATGTGACTCAGGGTTTATCATCAACACCTTAGATATCGCGCCCAGGTAAGAGCTCTACCTGTTTTTTCCCATCCTCCAGACCCCTCCAGAGGTGTTAGACCTTAGTGGTCACCATGAAACTCTTTAATGTTACTGACATGCACTAATGGCAGAAAGATAAATGACTACAAATGTTTGTCTATGGCCATTTTTAGAACAAATGTGGCATTTTTAAAACAACAATTTCCAGCCTTGGCCAGTAATCATTTTGATAAAAAGCTTCCCAAGGTTCCCTAACAGAGATTGAACTGTGTATGTTCGGAAAAGGCCCACACATGTGATTTGGAAAAGTTTCCATGGTGTTGTTCATATTAGCTACCATATATATATACAGTCATAATAAGCCAGCTCCTGTGCCAAGACTTGCCATGTATCAACCCATCTAATCCTCATAGTTACATTAGGTAAGTCCTATTGTTATCCCCATTTTATAAGGGAGAATGCTGAGGCACAAGGTTAAATGGTGTGACTATGGTCACATAAAGGCAGAGCCAAGATTTGGACCCGGGGATTTTGGCTTTGGAGTCTGTGTCCTGCCCGTTGCACCAACTGGCTTCTACACTGAGCTTCCAGGGTAAAGAAACTCGGTTCCCAGAGAGACTGCATTGCTCCCTGGTTATTGACTCCGTAGGTTGGTAATTTCAGGTTTGGCAAATAGACATTGCCCTGAATGTCTTTAGGTGAATGAAAAACTGCATTAAGCAAAATGACTTTGCCATAAGAGCTGAACTGTGTTGAAGTTGAGTTGCTGCAGAAGCTGTAGGTGGCTTTCTATACAAAATCATTTATAAAATCATCTTCCCATAGATATGCAAGTTTCCTCATGGGAATCTCAAGAGGATTTGGGCTCATCGCAGGAATCATCTCTTCCACTGCCACTGGATTCCTCATCAGTCAGGTTGGGCCAGTTTATTGAACATCTTTAAGTGGCAGGTATTGTTTTAGGTGTTGTAGATACACACGGTGCTCACAAGGTCTGGATGGCAACACAATTACTCTATTTACATGAGCCTCTAAATCAGACTCTGATAGGTCAGATTTCCCAGGGAAAGAAAAATATAAGCTTATTTTCTCAAGATGAATAGACATGAGATTGATTAAAATGAGCTGTTCTGGTGCAGAAGACAGCATGTATGACTTCCTAGAGGTACATGAGCATGAAACAATTCTTAGTTATGAATAGAATGAATTACACATGTCAAGGAATAGCAAGAGATGAAAACAGGGGGGCATAAGAAGATCATGAAGAATATGTTCAGACTAATTCCAATTTTTAAAAAATCACAAAAAGGAAACAAAGTATCCCAAGGCCTGTTTAAAGACAATTTAATGGCTGAAAAGAGATTAGCTGTGAGACATTGCAAGGAGGCTTTCTCAGTGTTTGGAAATGCAGGCTCATGAGGAAGACGAAAAGACAGACCCAGGCAGGGATGGAAGAACTGACGAGAACCAACTTACAAAGAGAAGTTTTATTTTTTACTGTATTTCTATGTGATCAAGTTGCCAGGTTAATATTTGACTAAACTGCTAGGAATCCACTGTGACTATAATGCTGGAAATTACTTAGTAGGGCTTTCTGAGGAGAGTCACACAGAAGACCAAATAGAACTTGTGTTGAATTGAGATGGTTTGTAGTGATAGATGTCAACAGCCAAAACCAAACCAAACCAAACCAAATCAAAACAAAACAAAAAAAAACAGAGAAGACACAAACACGATGCCATGGTGTCATTTTAGGCATAATTTTAAATCAGTAATATTATACATTGAAATCCAAATTTTCAGAAAAACATTAGTGTATTTTATTTTTATTTAAAGAAATAACTATCTCAACTCAGAATCCGATGTGCATTTTGGCCATTTTGTTTCCAATAGTTTCATAAACTTTCTTAAGTAGCTACTGCACATTGTTCATTATATTCCTTGTGATCAACATTGCAATACACAACTTGGAGGGCTTCTAGAACTGGTGTAGAAGGAGCTTGTGAGATTGATCATTTTTCTGTGTTTTTTACCTCTAGGATTTTGAGTCTGGTTGGAGGAATGTCTTTTTCCTGTCTGCTGCAGTCAACATGTTTGGCCTGGTCTTTTACGTCACATTTGGGCAAGCAGAACTTCAAGACTGGGCCAAAGAGAGGACCCTCACCCGCCTCTGAGGACATAAAGTTACAAACTTAATTGCAGTACTGAGCATGAACTTTTTAAACATTTTTTACTTATCTTCATATTCTTGACCATAGACTCAGCAGTTCTTAACTCTGGCTGTGTGTTAGTCTTCCCTGGGGAGCCTTTATAAGATACTGATGCCTGGGACTCACTCCAGAGATTCTGAATGAATTGGTCTGGGGTGGAACCCAGATACCACTAATTTTTAGATACTCCTTAGAGGTTTCTAGTATGTACCTGGGGTTGACAACAGCTGGACAAACTTGAAAATTCATGTGGCCTTTGAATTTTCCTCATTGGAAAGTACTAAATAAATAAAAATTCATGTGAAAATGATCACTGATAAATATCTTCATGGTGGGGCAGATTATTGGATACAGAGAAGATCTGCTCGGAATTGCAACCATATGTTACGGAACTCAGCACCCACCAGAACTGTAAAGCTATAATCCCCAGAATTAAAGTTTTTATTATTTTTTATACATTGTAAAACATGGATGTTTATTTATGTGGTTAAATTCTATTAAAATTTACATGCTAAAATAAAATAGACCATTTTCAAATTATTTAGATTCAGATATTTCCATCAGATTAAGCAGATATTTATCCTAGTCCAATTGCAAGAGATTAATGATGAGAAAACGATCAAGAAAAGATTACATAAATGAGGTTAACTTAGAAATCAAGGACAGAGAAGATAGAATTGGAAAGCTTGTATTGTAAGAAGAATGGATGTAAAGGAAGGCAATGTAGATACTTCCAGAAGGGATAGCAATATAGTTTAGACCATATGATGAAAATTGGAGGGAGATGACAGAGACACTTTCAAGTGAAATGACAATTTATATGGGGGAGAAAAATATTGAAGATATAACAAGATGAGAAAAGGCATAGAAATGTATCACGTACAAGGCATAGAAATGTATCACATACAAGAGAAGTTCTTTTTGAGGGTCGAAAAAGATAATTTAACCTTCTTCCTATTTTTCTTACTTTCCCAAGATACTCAGATAGGCAGCATCAACTCTAACAGGAGATAATTTGGCTCCTAACACTTAAAACATATCCTTTAGGTTGTCTCCTCACACAGAGCTGATTCTGGTTTTGCCACATGTCTAGAGAGGAGGTTCTCACCATATTTTAAATCCTATTTAAAAACTGCTAGGACAAGAACCTTGGGCTAATTCAGCAGATGAAGAGAATCTCCTAATGCAAATCAACGTGTATTTTTGAGCAGGTTTTCAGAAAACAGTGTCAGGCCCTGAGAATGATACTAAGATGAGAACATTGATTTTGCCTTCATGGTATTGACAATATAAAGAGAAAGGGGGGTTTTCAGAAAGCTAAAAGAAGAAGTACAAGAAAAAAGAAAGACAGAGTATAATAGGTAGTCAAATTATGTACAGAAAAAAAGACCAAAGAAGGGTAGGGGCAGACAACCCAACTAAAAAATGGGCCAACGACTTGAACAGGGACTTCGTAAAAGAGAAAATGCAAGTGGCTCCTTAACATATAAAAAGATGTTCAACTTCATTAGTCATTACAGAAATGAAAATCAAAACTGCAATGAAATGCCACTATAAAATCAACATAATGGATAAAATAAAAGACGATGGAAGACAAAATGTTGCCAAGCGTGTGGAGCAACTGGAACTTTCATACGCTACGAATGTGAACTTTGGAAAGCTGCTCAGCAATATCTCCTAAAGTTAAATGTACAATTCCAGTGACTCAGACGTTTTACTTAGAAATGCACATATACATCCGTAAAACATGCACAACAATGTTCATAGGAGCACTATCTGTAATAGCCCAAACAGGAAGTTGTCTGTTAAGAGAAGAATGAGTAAATAAACCATGGTCTATTTATATAGCAATGAGAATTAACAGACCCCAATACATAATAGACGAATGGGTCTCATAAACACGATATTGATTGAAGGAAGACAAAAGGTACATTCTTTTAAAGGTTTATAAAATA
Organism: Rhinopithecus bieti; assembly: GCF_001698545.2. Taxonomy (NCBI): domain Eukaryota; kingdom Metazoa; phylum Chordata; class Mammalia; order Primates; family Cercopithecidae; genus Rhinopithecus; species Rhinopithecus bieti. The sequence continues at coordinate 95,108 of NW_016813956.1, read as the reverse complement.
GTTTTTAAAAACAGCTACAACCAATCTGTCCTGTTAAAAATCAGTGAGTGATTTCCCTTGGGCAAGGACGGCGGTCGTGGCTGGCTGGATGGTACTTAAGAAGTGCTCCTGGGGTACTAGAAATATTTTGTTTCTTGACTTGGAGGTGTGTTTACTTGGTGAATATTGTACATTTATGATTTGTGCACTCTTATATATGTAGAAAATAAAACAGAAAGCAAATTCAAAGTATCATCCTTTTGAGAGCTTCTGCTCTGTTTGACTTCATTTTGACCTATGCAGCAGTTGGGAAGGGGTCTTGGTCCTCTGCTTTTTTTTTTTTTTTTTTTTTTTTTGAGACAGAGTCTTGCTCTGTTGCCCATGCTGGAGTGCAGTGGCTCAATCTTGGCTCACTGCAAGCTTCTCCTCCCAGGTTCACGCCATTCTCCTGCCTCAGTATCCCAAGTAGCTGCAACTACAGGCACACGCCGCCACTCCCGGCTAATTTTTTGTATTTTTTAGTAGAGACTGGGTTTCGCCGTGTTAGCCAGGATGGTCTCGATCTCCTGACCTACTGATCCGCCTGCCTCGGCCTCCCAAAGTGCTGGGATTACAGGCGTGAGCCACCGCGTCCGGCCCCTGGTCCTCTGCTTTCATGTTCTTCTTGGTCGTCTTCCTCCTCCTCTTTTCTTGGAACTTCCAGTATCAGAGCAGGAAGGAAGGCAATGGGATAATTGATGCTGTCAGCTTTTGGATCAAACTGCAAGTTTTCAAACAGCAAAATTAATGAGCTCAGGCTTCGAAGAAACCATGACCCTGAAAGCATCAGTTGTTTCCAATTGCATCAGTTGCCACGGGTGGTAAGAACAATGATGACTCAGCATGCCTAGGTATTCCCAGTAGGTTCTCTGACTGATTCCTGACAGATGACTTTGGTGTGTCAGACTTTCAGGGTATTCTTTCCTCATGTGATGGTTTGAGGAATAGTTACCATTCACATTCCTAATGGCTTCAGAATAGATGCAATTGTGAACTGGTAGGAAACATTTCTAACTCATCTCCCCTCCCCATCCCTAAAGGATTGTTTCTAACATTAATAGTCATGAAAATTAATTAACTTTTCTCAAATAGCTTATTGTCATCTATCTAATGATGAGATGACCTGCTTTTTCTCCTTGACTGTTAAATATTGTGAATTATATTAATATATTTCTTAATGTTGAGCTTTCCCTTGAATATTCTTTTGATGTACAACAGAATTTGATTCACTAATAGTTTATTTAGGACTTTGGCTGATGTACTGATGATATATGAGATTGGCTCTGTATGCACACATGTATTTTGTGTATCTTTTTTGTGTCTGGATATGCAGCTTATGCTGATTTCAAAAACAAGAAAGGAGAACTTTCCTTTTCCTCATTACTCTGAAAAGATTGACTAGAATGGAATTTTATAATTGCTATTGTTATTTTGAAAGCTTGAAAGCATTGGTTTGTAAAAATTATCCAGGCTGAAAGCCATTTTGAGGAGACTTCTTTGATAACTTTCTTAATTTCCTTCAGTTATTGGTCTTTTAAGGGGTTCTGTGTTTTTCTTTGATCAGTTTTGACCATTTATGTTGTCTTGGAGGATCATTTATTTTACACACTATTTAAAGTATATTTGCAAAATTTTCAACTGTTTTATCAGACTATCTTTTTAATAATATATTCATTTTATCTATATCTGAGGTTTTAGCTTCTTTGTACTTCTGATCCAATTGCATGTGTGCTTTCTTTCTCCTTCATTAGACTACTTAGTCATTTGCTAATTTTAAGAATAGCTTGTCTTTTATTTATTTATTTGTTTGTTTGTTTATTTAATTTATTTATTTTTGAGACAGAGTCTTGCTCTGTCACCCAGGCTGGAGTGCAGTGACTTGATCTCGGCTCACTGCAACCTCTGCCTCCCGGATTCAAGTGATTCTCCTGCCTCAGACTCCCGAGTAGCTGGGATTACAGTCATGTACCACCATGACTGGCTAATTTTTGTATTTTTAGTAGAGACGGGGTTTCACCATGTTGGCCAGGCTGGTCTCAAACACCTGACCTCAGATGATCCACCTGCCTTCACTGGATCTCAGCTCACTGCAAGCTCCACCTCCCTGGTTTATGCCATTCTCCTGCCTCAGCCTCCCGAGTAGCTGGGACTACAGGCGCCTGCCACCACGCCCGGCTAGTTTTTTGTATTTTTTTAGTAGAGATGGGGTTTCACCGTGTTAACCAGGATGGTCTCGATCTCCTGACCTCATGATCCGCCCATCTCAGCCTCTCAAAGTGCTGGGATTACAGGCTTGAGCCACTGCTCCCGGCCGTCTTTTAATTTTATAATATATTAGCTTTATCTTTTATCAAGCTTATATCCGATTTCCCTTTGCTTTACTTCATATAAATTTTGTTTTGGATACTTAATTTATTTATTTTTCATTCATTTGTATTTAATTATGAAACAGGTTAAGGTTTAGAGGAAAATTTCTCCTCTAAGTCCACTTTTGTGGGCAGATTACATTTTGCTGTGTCGCTCTCCCAAATTCATTGTTCTTTTAATGCTTTATTTCTCAAGTTAATAACCTGTATAGTAAAAAAGTGGCTGCTGACTCTCAGCTTTTTTTTTTTTGTAAATACAGGGATCTTGCTGTGTTGTTCAGGTTGGTCTGAAACTCCTGGCTTCAAGGGATCCTCCTGCCTTGGCCTCTCAAAATGCTGGGATGACAGACATGAGCCACCATGCCCAGCCATGTCTCTCTCCTTACATTTAATAAGAAGACAGACACACTGAGGCATCCTGTCACCTCACTCTTGGTTTCATTACTGTTCTCTGGAAATTTTGCTCTGACGTTTTGCAGTTAATGTATTAATTTTGCATTGAGTAGTTTCCATACAAGAATTATAGCGTTTGCATTCTATTGGGTATTATACTTGTCACTGTTATTTGAACATAATTTGAGGACTGAAACCAAGGTGAGGCAAGTGAAGTGCCCAGGGAGCAATATTTAAGGAGGCATCCTTTTTCAGGATCATGAAGAATAGAATTAGCACATGAGAGTGAGTGCCTCCTTAATTTTGAGTACTGGACACTTCTTGCTCACTTAGCGTAGCCCCGGACAATGAAGTGTTTTTTGTTTTGTTTTTTCATGTCCATCCTTTATCCTTCCTCATCTCAAAACATTTCAATGGAGTATTTTTTGGAGCAGTACTTGGATGAGACTCTGAGTCCCAGAATAGCGAAGAATTTCTTTCTTAGTACTCTACATGATCACTGTGGCGCCTTAATACATTGTAATATTAACTTAGCTGGCAACAGAAATTTTGTTTTGCAATTTATCTTATTCAGAACAATATTGACTTCCTGCTAGTCTCTTCTGATGTCCAATATGAGGAAGTCTAGTTGGTCAGCTAATTTTTGTAGGAGAGCCATGTTTAGGCTAGGTGCTATAGGATTCTCTTTACCCTGGAATTTCTTCACCAAGATGTCCCAAGGTGTTAATCATTTTCCGTTGCTTTTTGGCTGGTGGTCTTAGAGTTTCCTTCAATTTTGTTTTATTTAGTGATTGTCCTCAATTTATTGTGTTTTCTTTACTAAGGCTCTGTCATCTATTTATCTGTATGGTAAAACTTTGTTGCCCATCTTTCTAGTTTCTGCTGACTTTCATTTTTAGATCTTTTGCTTTTCTTTCTCCATGGACTTTTTGGTGGTAGAGGCAGGCAAACACTTTCCAAAGTCTTTCTCAATTTCCATCAATTTCAACTTATTTCCTAAAATTGCCTGATAATGTGCCTATGTCCACAATATCCCTCCTTCCACTTTAGAAAAGAAAGGCATCCACACTTTATTTTGGTGCAATGCCTGAAGTGTGAACACTTTCTGGTTGTTAACAAAGGGGTACTTCCAAATATTGGTTTGGGGATAACCTGCTAATGATTAACACATTTACCTTGGCTCTTGGTTTGCCTGTTCCCTCTTCTTTTGTCTGCTGTGTGTCTTTTTTTTTTTTTTATCACTGAGAATATTCAGAGTATTGTATGTTTTATTAAAGAGAGGACGGGCCAGAGTGGGAATGTTCTGAATTCAGAATAACTGAAGCAGTACAGAATAGGAACTGGTTCTTTCAAATGAAGCTGGCATATTTTCCCAGAGCACCAAGTTTCAATATATACTTAAAAAACTTGATATGAACTATACAATAAAGTGATTAAAACTTTTATTAAAATAAACTTATGCCATGAAATACTTACTCTATTTATAGTCAATCTTCATCTTATTTCATCTTATAACATGTTTAATGTTTCCTTTTATTTACAAAACAATTTATTTTTTGATGAAAAGTTTTAGAAATCAAGTTAATAATATTCAAAGGAATGCCTAAAGTTTTCAAAACTGTTTTACATATTGTACAATCAAAATAATCTGAAGACCATTTCTCTATCCAAATTGTTTATTTTTAAGCAGTATCCCTTCTAATATTTACTATTTAAAAATCCTTAAAAATTTGCCTTAGCACAGGAGAATTGCTTGAACCCAGGAGATGGAGGTTGCAGTGAGCCGACACAGTGCCACTGCCCTCCAGCCTTGGCGACAGAGTGAGACTCTGTCTCAAAAAA
>NW_016813956.1:72674-90377 GCF_001698545.2 Rhinopithecus bieti | reverse complement strand
AACAAACAAAAATTTTGCCTTAGCATTATTTGTTCATTAAATACTTACTTTAATACTACTAGTTTCCCTTTCCTCTCAGCCCATTGTCATATTTTGATTTTTATCACTTGCTTTGTAGAATATATAAGGTTTCTTTTTTTTTTTTTTTTTGAGACGGAGTCTCCCTCTGTTGCCCAGGCTGGAGTGCAATGGCGTGATCTCGGCTCAGTGCAACCTCTGCCTCCCGGGTTCAAGCAATTCTTGTGCCTCAGCCTTCCAAGTAGCTGGGATTACAGGCATCCGCTAACACGCGCAGCTAATTTTTGTATTTCTGGTAGAGGCGGGGTTTCACCATACTGGCCAGGCTGGTCTTGAACTCCTGACCTCAAGTGATCCACCCTCCTGGGCCTCCCAAAGTGCTGTGATTACAGGCGTGAGCCACCTGCCCAGCCAGAATATATGTTTCTTTTGAGTCCTTTAACAAAGTCATAAGAATTTTGGGAATTCACCGTTACTTTATTGAGAAAATCTCTTTGAAAAGATGCCAATAATTTATAGCCAATTATATTGATTTCTCTTTTTCATATTGAGAATTGTTTTTTAAAAAGTTTGTATGTGTGAAGTTTTCTGCACTGTAGTTAAAGAAACCACCTGTGTGTTGGTTAAACCATAAGTACATTTATTCAAAGAAATTGAGGTGGGGTTACTCGGAGGATCAAAGGAAAATATGAAGAAACAGGCAGCCTCAAAAGGTCTTAGCTGTAGCAACTTGCTTCATTGTTTAAATAAATAGGTTTGAACTTGTATTTTCCCTCTATTCAATATTTAAGGTCTCAGAAGATAATAGAATTGGTGAAATTTAAGTAAAGTGCTCACTCTTTTGCTTTAACAGACCCTAGAGAGCTGGTAGGCAGAACCTCAGCAGACCCTTTTAGCTTCCAAAGGGAGTTCAGAACACTGTGATTCACAACCACAATACATCACATATATTGAGAAAAGATAGTTCCACCAAATAAAGTTGAAATGCTGACAAGAAGGGGCAAGAAATCTTGGAAATAGGTTTATATAAAATTTACTGTTTCCTTTTTTATTATTATGGAAAAGGGTCAGTTCTACTTAAGCCAGACTTTGCCAAAATAAAGCGAGAATCATTTCTTTTGGGGATTCCTCTTTGTATCTCCAAGTGCCACTAACAATTCTTAGGACCTGAGCTATAAGCCGGGTGATTTCACTTAATACGATCAATGACTTCATTTAAATGGCTCTAATGTGCAGAGGAAACGGGGCCCATCAGCATTCCCTGCAGGGGACTGCCATGGCTTTTATCAACTTGAACAGCTAGCTTTCAAATGTTTTGAAACCACTTTCAGGGTGGTCATGTAGTTGCTTTTTAGAAATCAGAAGATGTTCCTGCCTCTTTTAATATGTGACTCCTCAGATTCAGAAAGCGCTCGCCACTCTTAAGAGTGAATTAGCCTCAGTGATCCAGCACTATGAACCCATATCTAACCCTATCCCCTGGAGGAACTATCAGAGAAATTGGTACCATGGACATAAGAGGAAGGCATAGTGAAGCAGAGAGGCCCGCATTATGAAAATCAGTGGACAGCAACATTATTTACAACTTTGTAATCACCCAGGAGCTTGAAAATCGAAGCCAATCTGCTACCATGAGCTCTAATTTTTGTTGGAGTTCTTGGAACTGACTCTGAGGGATGACTGTTTAGCCATTTTGGAGTGTGGCGTACGTGGCTGCTGGCATACAGAGGTTGCCCTCTCTTAGGAACATAGAAAGGAACTAAACTGTGTCAAATAGGTTCCAAATGGTGGCCTAGAATACTGTTTACAACTAAGGTACAATGAAATTGAGGAAGTCTTTTCCTCTTTTGCAGATACCATCATTATTCACATATTTCTTCAAAGTTAATTATTTGCATTGGGTAATTTTTAACAGAAACGTAATAATTGCTTCTCAAATTTAGTCTTTAGTCTTAAAGTTGATGCTCTCCATATCCTTCCAAAAACAGATATGTTGCTTTCATTATATCCTGGCCTTCAGATGGGATTATTCTGTTTTGTTTGTTAATATATACTTTGAGCCACTTCTTTGTGGCTCTGGGTGAGATGTTATAGGTACAATGACAAGTGATAACTGTGTTGTCCCTGTCACAAAAGTGGATAGCCTAAGTTGGGACTTTTACCTACACTCCAAATATATATATCACACAACTGCCATATGCCAGGCACCACTCTAGGTGCTAGGGATATAGCAGTAAACACACAAATGCAACCCCTGCCCATGTGAAAGAGAATAAGACAATAAATAAGTAAAGTGCATGTTGTATGGAGGTGGTGAATGCTAAAAGGAAAAATTAAGCAGGCAAGGGGGCTCATTGAAAAGATGACATTTGGTAAAGGCCCATGTATATATGTTCTATTGGTTTTATTTCTCTGGAGAGCCCTGACTAATACACAATGACTTTGAGAAGTTATTGACTTTTAATTTATCATACTATTTAGAGTGCTGAGAGTCTTCGTAGTGTGTATTCAGTATGTTAAGATAGCTCATGGATGAATAATAAATAGGAGAAAATGTATCCAAACTTAAGCCTTGTTTTGGTTAAAAGGGCTCCTCTTACAAGGTAGAAGGTTATTATTTGGCATTTAAACCCAAATGAAGGCTCATAAGACTAATTAATTAAAAGTTTTTAAGTCACAACTGGGCACAAAATAAATGGAATTGCCATACTCGCCAAGTGTGCATGAGTGGTGTGCATGGGAGACAGCACGAGGCTAATCCCACTCATCTTGCAGGTTGCTCCATTTTTCTCCTAAAATCAATAAGACAAAAGCTGGTCAGATTATCAAGAGCCCTAGTTAAACACAACAGTGGCATTTGGAAGGGGTTGCTCTCAGCAGGCAGTGCCTGACCACACCAGGAGATGAACAGGCTCTGTATCTGAAGCCATCATGCCTAGTTATGGTCCCCTACTGTTCATGATGCCTGGAAGGGAGGCCCCCTCTACCCGAGAAAGCTGAGTGGGTTCTACTGTCTGCTTTACTGCTAAAAACCCTCTTGTTTGGATCTGGACTTTACCTCTATCTGATTTTTTTTTTTTTCTATTATATGATTTGGCACTGAGTCTGCCACTGCTGCTAACTCAGCAGTTCTAGGGTCATTGCCCCACTGCCTCACGGAAAGAATTTCATAACTTCCGGTATCCTCTCTCCTTCATTATACTTTTATTTCAGCATTGTTATTTTTCCTCTTGGGTGTTGCAGCTCTCTCTCTCCTTCCCATATCTTGTTGGTTTTCTACTAACTCCTCATTCTCCTCTTATTTTTTTTGGATGGAGTCTCACTCTGTCACCCAGGCTGGAGTACAGTGGCACAATCTCAGCTCACTGCAACCCCTGCCTCCCGGGTTCAAGCTATTCTCCTGCCTCAGCCTCCCAAGTAGCTGGGACTACAGGCCTCACCGCCATCCCCTGCTAATTTTTGTATTTTTAGTATTGCTGTAATCAATCCACATGTCCAGAAGCACCTAGAAACTCTAATTCTTTGTAGGTATCAAACCCTAGGACTCTTTCCCCTAGTCACAATATGTAATCCCTGATTTCCAAACACAGTCTTTTCATATACATTTTCCACTGTACATACTTTCTGACCTGGAAAACTCTTATACAAACACACGCTCCCCTAGGAAGCCTTTATAAATGTTCACAGGAAGAATCAGTCGCCCAATAGTGTCCTTGTCACATCTTAAGTTCTACACTTTTATTTGTTCTATGTGAATGTAATCTCCCAGAGGGTGTAATCATCTTTTTTTTTTTTTTTTTTTTGAGACGGAGTCTTGCTCTGTTGCCCAGGCTAGAGTGCAGCGGCACGATCTTGGCTCACAGCAACCTCTGCCTCCTGGGTTCAAGTGATTCTCCTGCCTCGGTCTCCTGAGTAGCTGGGATTACAGACGTGTGTCACCACACCCATCTAATTTTTGTATTTTTAGCAGAGACAGAGTTTCACCATGTTGGTCAGCCTAGCCTCAAACTCCCAAACTCAGGTGATACATCCGCCTCAGCCACCCAAAGTGCTGGGATTACAGGCATGAGCCACCATGCCCAGACCCATCTTTTTCTTTTGGTTTAGTTCTTAACAAATAGTCTGACACAAAGTGGATATAACGATATTTTGAATGATGAATAACTAAGTGAATATTTCCAGATTCCCTGGTGCTCTCAAAGTGTTATGTTACAAAAGAAAAACAAGTCTAAAATACCTACCTCAAATTTTATCTTTACTATGATTTCAAACCAAATAAAAAACAAGTGGGGTAAAAACTGACATGGGAAATAGTTGAAGAATTTTGGTGTGTTAATATGATAATATTAAGTAATTTTCCTGTTTCTCCAAATTTATTTTATATAGCAATGAAAAGAAACAAGTATATGTATAGTAATTTAATTAAAAAGAAGTAGTCTACCATCCCTTCTGTTAAAAAGAAAAAAGTATTTTAAAAAATTGTCTCTGGAAGGATGCACAAGGAACATTACTCTGGTTTCTTCCAAGAGGGAAATGAGGAACTAGAGAGCATGGCTAAGTGGGGTTTTGCTTTTGTTTTTGTTTGTCTATCTGTTAGCTTTTTATTATTTTCTTTTGTAGGTTTGAATTTCAAACCACATAAATCTGTTACATGCTCATAAGTTTAAAATAAAACTTTTGACTGGGTGCAGTGACTTATACCTGTAATCCCAGCACTTTGGGAAGCTGAGGTGGGAGCATACTTGAGGCCAGGAGTTTGAGATCAGCCTGGGCAACATAGTGAGATCCTGCCTCTGTAGAAATAAACAAATAAAAATTAGCCAGATATGGTGGTGCATGCTTGTACTCCTAGCTACTTGGGAGAGGCAGGAGGATCCCCTTGAGTCCAGGATTTTGAGGCTGCAGTGAGCTATAATCACCCCACTGCACTATAGCCTGGGCAATAAGATGAGAACTTGTCTAAAAAAAAAAAAAAAAAAGTAAACAAATAAATAAATATAAAGAAAACTTTTGTTTCAAAATATGTAATATTTATCACTAAACAATTCTGAATTGCAGAGCTAAAAAGTACTTAAAAGATAGTTAATAACTATTGTCTTAGTTAAAAGAATTTTATCAAAGTATAATTTGTATCCAGAAAATTATCCATATCAGCAAGCTAAACTTTCTCAAAATGACATATCTATATAATTAGCTCCCAGATAATTAGCAGGTAACCTCTACTCAGGTTGAGTATTCCTAATCTAAAACTTGGAAATTCAAAATGCTCCAAAATCTGCAACTTTTTGAATGCTAACATGATTCTCAAAGGAATACTCATGGAGTATTTCAGATTTGGATTTTTGGATTTGAGATACTCAGTATAACGCAACATTCCAATCTGAAAAAATCTGAAATACTTCTGGTTCCAAGCATTTTGGATAAGGGATACCCAACCTGTGTTAGCTAATAAGACCCTTCATGATCTCTTTGAGACCTCAGCTCCTTCAAGGTAACCTCTATCCTGACTTCTAATAGCATGAACTTTTCTGTTTTAGAATAATTTGAATTTTCAGGAAAGTTGCAAAGATAGTACAAAGACAGTACAGGAGAGTTCTCGTATATCTTTCACCTAGCTTTAATAATGTAAAATTGTTAGGATTTTACATTATTATGATACATTTGTCAAATATAAGAAACTCACACTGATACATGAAACTCTTTTAACCAAACAATAGGCTTTATGTGGATTTCACCACTTTTTCTACTGATGTTTTCTTTCTGTTCCAGGGTCCAATCTGGAATACCACACTGCATTTACTTGTCATATCTCCCTAGTCTTTTTTGGTCTGTGACAATGTCTCAGTCTTTTCTTACTTTTCATGACCTTTCTTGGAACGTTTGCATTATACTTTCATGTCCTGAAGATCATTTGCTTTTTTTTTTCATAATTACACTGGAGTTATAGATTTTTTGAAATAATACCACAAGGGCAAAGGGCACTTCTTTTCACATCATTTTAGGGAGTACATGATATCCACATGACATCACTGATATTAACCTTCATCACTTGGTTTACGTAAAGTTTCATGTTTCTTTATTGCAAAGTGATTTTTTTCCCTTACTTTAGCCCACCCTGAACTTATCAATTTTGTTTTCTTCCATGAATAATACTTTTGTTATTATAGCTCAAACTTCATTGCCAAATTTTAGATCATATAAATTTTCTTCTATATTTTATCCTAAAATCTTGACAATTTGATATATTATATCTAGCCCTTTGATTTATTTTTAGTTACTTTTGTATAAGGTGTGAGAGATGTCTCCAGGTTCATTTATTAACACATTGTGGTGTTCCAGTACTATCTGTTGCTAAGACTATCTTTTCTCCATTGATTACCTTTGTCTTAGTTGACAATATTTTTGTTGGTTTATTTCTAGACTGTATATCTCATTCCACTAATTTGTGTCTATCTTTTTGACAATACTATACTGTGTTGATTACAGTAAGCTTTGAAATAGTTCATTTTATGTGTCAAATTTGACTGAGTCAGGGGAAAACCCTGCTGTCTGGTTGAACATTATTTCTGGCTGTGTTTGTGAGGGTGTTTCTGGATGAGATTAGCCTTTGAATAGGTGATCCTAGTAAAGTTAACTGCCTTTCCCAATGTGGATGGCATTATGCCACCTGATATTCAGGGTCTGAATAGAAGAAAAAGCAGAGGAAGGGGGAATTGGGGCCTTTTTTTCTGCCTCACTGCTTGAGCTGGGACATCTCATTTGGTCTCCTGCCCTTGAACTGGGATTTACATAATCAGTTCCTCTGGTTCTCAGGCCTTCAGATTCAGACTGAATCATACCACCAGCTTTCCTGGGTCTCCAGCTTGCAGATGACAGATAATGGGATTCCCCACCTCCATAAATGCATGAACCAATTCAGTCTATGTCCTTGAGAACTGCCCCACTGCAGATTAAGGCTTTTTTCCACTAGGTGAAATAAAGAAGCTTGTTAGGCAGATTTCTCTTTATCCAGTGCCCTCTCCTCTAAGTTACAACACACTGGCTACACCTAAGTGCACGGGTGGGGATGGGGTTATAGTCCTGTTGTTTGCTGAGAAGAGAACTGTATTGGGAAAGCTCTAGAAGTGTTTGATACATACATAAACAAGGCATGGTTTTTGCACATAATTTCACATTACATTTTCCCAGAAAAAAAGGAATGTATGGGCATCATATAATTGTACTAGCTGGAGTCATTCTTCCTGATTATCAAAGGTAAACAGAGTTACCCCTATACCAAGACGTCAGGGAGAAGTACTTTTGGAACACAAGGAATTCTCTGGGAGTCTTTACTACTCTCAAGCCCAGTGAAAAGTTAATGAAAACTATAGTACCTTCATATAAGCAGGATCACTAATTACCAGGCTCATTTAGGAATTTGCCTTACCAAGTAAAACATAAGAGCAGCTGAGCTGCTGACTGAAGGCAAATGGAGCATGGAATAAGAGTGGTAAAGAATGCTATAAATACTGTAATGTATCCATTGACAAAAGGAGCTATAAAGCCTTTAGGTATTTTCACACTTGCTCTGTTGTGTAAATGTGTGTGTGTGTGTGTCTGTGTGTGTCTGTGTATGTGTGTGATTGTTTATTTTTTTCCTTCTTTCCCACTAAGATTATTAATACTGGTTAACACTATAAGTTAAGCTTATAGGATAGGATATCAAAAAATGATTGTGACTGAGCTGAAAAGAACATTACTCAGAGATGGATACAGTAAATTTCAGATGTTTGTATTCTACTTGAGAGCTACAGACAATAAAAAACTAAAAGCATATATACTTTGTCAGATACTGATAAGTGCTATGGAAAAAAAAAAAGAAGGAAACGGGGATAGGGTGGGATTAGGTATGGTAGCAGTTCTAACCTTGGTGCTAAAATCTATCAGTATTTTGTTCAGCGATCCACTGTCTTCTACCTGGCCATATCCTCCTGGGAAAGGTGGGCCACATTACTAGCTTCATGGGGTGAATTCTGACTCATGCACACCAGTCATGTGGTCCCTTCTCCTGTAGCTGATTACCTTAGGCACCACCTGAGACTAGGCCAAGTTTTGGCAAATGAGACATGAGGGGGAGTTTTCTGGAAAGGCATTCCTTGGTCTCCAAGAGAAACACCCTGTTTCTTCCTGCTTTAACTTGTGTCTGCATGGACACCTGAAACTGTGACCAGCATGAGGGTAAAGCCTGCTGTAAAGGAGAGCAGAGGCAAGAAGACTGAGGGCAGTGGAGCCAGAGCTGTGATCACCCTGCACTGGAACCTTTCTGCCTTTGATGTCCTGTTTGGGGAGATAAGAAATTTATATAGTGTTTAAATTTATTGAGTCAGGGTTTTCTGTACCTGTAGTCCAAAACATACTGAATTATTCAAAAAGTTTAAAAAACTATTACTCGACATTTTCCCCCAAGTTTTTCTGAGGAAAGAGAGTGCTTGGTAGGCAGGATAACCCTGGAAAGTGGCCATGGGGCTGAGGCGGGTTTTGGAGAAATGCAGACACTGTTGTCTGATATGAGTTTCACCTGATGAGGGATCAGGATCTTCTTTCATATAATTTGAGAAAGCAGATGTTGGCCCCTTTAGATTTGTTGGCTGACATTTAGCATTCAAAACTGTCTCATGATTCATAGAAGTGTTGTAAGATATTATGCAGATTTTAGCACAGCGTTTGACCATTCAATCAGATTTTTCTAAAGACTTTTTAGGTAAAAACAGAATCTATATCTCTAATTTATGTCTTAAGAATGAACCCCAGCTAGGCGCGGTGGCTCATGCCTCTAATGCCAGCACTTTGGGAGGCTAAGGCAGGTGGATCACGAGGTCAGGAGTTCAAGGCCAGCCTGGCCAACATGGTGAAACCCCATCTCTACTAAAAATAGAAAAAATAGCTGGGCATGCTGGTGGGCACCTGTAATCCCAGTTGCTAGGGAGACTGAGGCAGGAGAATTGTTTGAACCTGGGAGGTAGGGGTTGCAGTGAGCCGAGACTGCACAACTGCACACCAGCCTGGGTGACAGAGTGAGACAATGTCTTAAAAAAAAAATGAACCCCTTTCTGTCTTCCTGTCTGAATGGTTGAGTCTGAAATCCAGTGGATTTGGCCAAGCAAAGTAGATGTCTGTGTATATATGGGGGAAGGATGTTTAGTGACAGTTGCCTGGAGTAGAGTGAAGAAACCTAAGCAAAGTGAGAGAGAGGCAACAGTGGAGGCCCAGTGAGAGTATTGCAGCTTGAATAGGGTGAAGAAGCTGTCTTCAAAGGGGGACAAGAGGACAGCCCTGTGTTAATGTTGGAGTCTGACTGGAGTGAAGAGATTATCCATGTGATAGATAGGCCCATAGCACAGGCATTGGCACTTAAGCAGGGTGAGGAGAGCATCCACATAGAGGTGGTAACTACAAGATGATGGTCATACACAATCAAGATTGGTCCAATAATTAATATAACAAGGATTATTAGAGTTGCCCAGAAATGTTGTCGATAGACTGTGGCCATCAATTATTAAATAGCGTAGAAGTATCTCAGGGAGAGAAGGCAAAAACTCAGGACTCTACTACATACAGAAACCTGTCCTTAATATCCTACAGAGAACAATGACAGGCCAAGAAATATTTTATTGCCCATTGAGTTTACAGTCTCCGATCCCCAAATTGTTTCTGAGTGGAGTTAGTTGGATTATAAGAAGACCTCCTTATTCATAGGCCTGAGTTGGCCTAGAGAGGGAGCAGAATTGGTTTAATGATTCCACTCCAGACTTTCCTGGAATTTTTCAGTTCTTCCTGTTCTCCATGCCCTGTTATCACACTTGCCTGACTGGAAAAATAACAAGTGGCAAGAGAGATGCCTTGCCTTTATCCTAGAAGTCCAGACTTACTTCTCAAGTCACTGAGCTTCTGTTAGTGCAGATATTGCAATGACGCTTCCACGTGTATGTGGTCAGGACATTTAATGGATCAGCTGCTCAGAGCACTCCTCCAAAGTGGCACTTCCCTTTTTCCAAATTTGGCGCCTGAGGTAAACACCTCCCCAGAGGTATTCATAAGAATGTTGAAGTTGTAGGGGTGATGCTCCTTCAGAGGCTGTCAAAGAGAAGCTTGGAGGCATCTTACATTTTGGATTCCAGTTCCTACATAACTATAAAATAAATTCTGCATCCTTAGATTAAATCAACATAATTGAAATTAAGCGTGGTTCAGATCAAAGAGTAAACTTATGAGTTTGCTAAACCATTACTTGCAAATGCAGGAAATGAACAAGACATGCAGACTATTTATTCCAGTTGGTTGTTGGTTTGATAAGCAATTCACAGGCAGTAGATCAACAGGCAGGAAAATATAGTATTTAATATGACTACAACACTTATTATGGAAACTTAGATGGCTCTTCGAAAATCTTCTTTTCCAACTAAAATTACTGATATTTGTATTATTGAAAAATGACAACCTCTGTGCCATCTGAGATTTATTGATTCAGCATTTCTAAAAATAGTTCTTAGAATAAAATACGAGTACTTAGCTTGACACTTAGCCATTGACACTGTGAGGATAGCCTATTTAAATGTGTGCTTTCAGAACGCTGCTAAACACCTTGCTTTCAACACCTCATTCACTTTCAGCACCTCATTCCTCACCCATGACCCCACCTGCTCTCATTTCTGCAAAACAAAAAACAACAGAAATTAGAGCAGTTGGGGTCATGAGTGAGGAAATTACTCACTTCTAATGATCATTTTGTTGCTAGGGGTTAAAAATGCCTCTACTATTGCCCTAGAGATTTCCTCCAAATCACTGACACCTACTCTACAAGCTTTGAGCCTGGTGCTTTAGATATTTTATCAATAGATAGTGTGAATATATCAAGACTGCCACTAGACAAAGGAAGTTCTAAAACACGATCAGTTTTGTCCATGGATTTCAACAATCCATGGGCAAAAATGTGATACAATACATGAGTTAGAATCAATTAAATATTGGTATTTTAGGATATCCTCTTAAGTGCATCCCAGAATTTCACACAAATTGTACTACAGGAGACAAACATGCCTGTTCACATATAATTCAAAGGAACAAATAAAAAAAAAAAAACCTTTGAGACATTTTTGTGATTTAGACTGTGTATTATCTTTCCAGTCATATCAAACTAAAGTTCTTGAAGCTGAATTTCTCAGAGAACAGGTGTAAGTCATTGATGAGAAAAGCATATTATTAATATTATTTCTCTATTCTTTGACCACAGAATAAGTTGAGGAAGATGATTGAATAAAGTAAGTAGAAGTGGGCCTATAGACAAGTCAGTTTTGTATGAACAAAAGGAAAATAAGATTCAAATCTAAAGAATCGGTAGAGAAACTAGTATACATATTTATTAAATCAATGCATGTAAGAGAAGCAAAGACATTAAATGATTGAGCAATCATTTGATAATGTGAGCTTTTTAAAAGACTAAATGAAAGAAATACCACCTTTTCTGAGAAGAATAAATCACAAGTGTGTTAAATGTGAGATTATTAACATAAATAAAATGTATAAAATATGTGCAGCAGAGAAAGTTTTTAGAAACTTTTCTGACAATATTACCCAATAACAAATATAGTATTATCGTGCAACTCAGGACATACAGAAACACAAACACATATAAATAAAACGGAATATTTACAAAACAGTTACCTTTATTTCAGAGTGAAATACACTCTGAAATTTTTAATTTTATTGAATAAGGCCTTAGTTTATCTTATTACATATCTCATTTTAAAAAAATACTGTTCATATCAATTCAAATTGATTTCACTAGTGAGTCATAATTAGTGCTTGGGAAAACTCTGGTTTTATGGTCATAGCTAGTCAGAGCCCTCCAAATTACCAAAGGTTCCTACAAGCTTGGCTAATGGGAGAGCTCTGCCTCTATCAGCTGGGACGATATGTTCAAGAATTAGAGAAGTGACCAGAGCTGAGCCAATAAGAGTCCTTCATGAGACTCTCTGATCTGGAGGCTGAACCCAAATACCTCTTCTTCTCTTACAGTAAAGATATAAGGATGAGACTCCAGACTGCCAGGTAAAGGGCTTTTCTCTATCAGAAAAGATTAACTGAAGGAAGGTGATGGGGAACAGCAGAAATTAGAGCAGTTGAGGTCATGCGTGAGGAAAGAGTAGAGAAAGAAAATAAAAGAAAGGAGAGAGAATGAGAGAGAGAAAAAGAAGAGAAACGAAGGGAGACGGAAGGAAAGGGGGAGGAAGAGAATGGGATTAAAATCTTGAATTCCAGACCATGAGCTCTCTGGAGCTGTTCTTGCTGCATCCATTGTTCTTTCTGTCCAGTGAGCTCCCTTACCCAGTTGCTTTCTTTCCTGAAGTTGGTTCAGTGTGGCTTTCTGCCTGAGGCATCATATATGCCTGACATATGTAAGCCACAACTTTAACCTGATACAATGAAAACCCCAATCCCAGCGTGATAGCCAATAAAATAAACCTGACCCTTCATCCTGACTCATCATCGCTCTTCACTTTATGAAGAAGTTAACCTTGTTCTTAATCTTAGTCTGTCATCAGAAAATATATGAAGAATAAGGACTAGGTAAAGAGAAAGCTTGAAATCCAGTAAAAGAATGGATTTTTTCTCTTTGTCCAAAGAACAAAACAATTAAAACAAGCTTGTGGTTGCTTTACTTTGAATGATGGTGTTCCTTTCAAAATTCACGTTAAACTTAATCCTTATGGTGGTGGTATTGAGAAGTGGGACCTTTTGGGAAATGATTAGGTAATGAGGGCTCCACCCACATAAATAGGATTAGGTGTCCTTACAAAAGGGTTTGAGGGAGTGAGTTTGGCCCTCTTGCCCTTCCATGTAAGGACACAGTGTTTTTCCCCTTTGGAGAATACAGCAACAAAGCACTATCTTGGAAGCAGAGACCTGGCCTTCACCAGACACCAGTCTTGCCAGCACCTTGATCTTGGACTTCAGCCTCCAGAACTGTGATAAATAAATTTCTTTTTTTTCATAAATTATACAGTCTGTGACATTTCATTATAGCAGCATGAAATGATCTAAGACAATGGTTAAAGATAGGCATGGCTAGTATTACTGAAGAGGAGATTGGAGGCATATCAAAGCATTACTGACTTCATCTTCACAGGCCCACTTCTATATTTACTTTTGCTGCTATGAATCTATTTGAGGGCAGTAAGATGGGTTCTTTCCCTTCAAGTCTTTTTTATTATTATTTTATAATTTTTCCAGAATTGGTCATGACTGCTACTTCCAAGGTCATCCTACACAATAGAAATAGAAGTAATTGACTATTATATTTCCTATCCTGAATTACATTCAGCTACATTGTCAAGTCAAAACCAACTCTTATTACACAATGTCCATCGTGTATCAGCCTACTTTAAAAAACGTCATGCCAACAACTCAAGAGAATTAAACATATTTTTTCTAGTTACATGTACCCATCTAATGTCCTTCTTCATTTGACATTAAAATTAAAATTTCCAAGATGCACAAAAGGCCATAGCTGCAGTGGCAGATAAACTAGAAAACACATGTTTATTGGGACTGGGAGACAAGATAGGTTTTCTCTGTTAGCCCATGTTGAGAGTGCGTAAATACCAGTTTGTACTTGCTTTGTTTTAGGATTCAAATGTACAATATGTACATGACCTGGAAAGCCATGAAACGAACATAAAAATAGTTAGTTTGGTGATACTTAGCAGAATCAAACAGAAATCATCTCAGAGGTGTTAATCGCTAAATTCCTAACCATTAGAGTTCCCTCAAACAAATTTCCACTTACTATGTTCTCACCATCAGAAATTACAAAGCATATGTGGAAACAATCTACCATGAGTTAAGGAAATTCAAATAGCCATCCTCAAATTTTCAGATAAATGAACATAAGAAGAAATAATGGAAATGATGACCATAATAGCAAAAAGAGTGAATAACAAGAGACCAAACAGTTATGTATAAGAAATGTAGAGAAACCAGATATTACCGTCATTGAAGAAAAGCAAAAGCTTAACATGTGAGTTAAGTAGTAAATTAGAATAGCTGAACTTGTGAACTGGAAACACTGGTTTAGACAGCTCAAAAGTAAGACAGTGATAAAATGATGACATCAAGGATCGAAGCTCGCTCTACTTTTTGAGTCCACCAATGATTCGTACACAGATATTTTCTTCCCTTCTCTTAAGGATTATATTTCCTTTCTTCATTAACATCAAAATTGTTCACGTGGTTTAACTTGACTACTGTAATTTGAGCCAACATGATGTGTCATTTCCAGTCAAAAACTTTCTCAATGCTCTCTCTTTTCTGTCATGAAACTTATTATGTTCTAGATGGAAGCTGTCCTATCAACGCAGTGCTATTGTGAAGATGATGTGGAACAGAGCAACAGCTGTCCATTGCATATGTAGAATGAAGGAGGTTCATTTAAACTATTGAGATTTGGGGGATTATTTGCTACTGCAGCATAACCTACCCTGTTCTGACTGATTAAAAAAAATTAGTACTGGAAGTCAAATTCTACCATAAGAGAAACAAACAAATGAACAAACAAAAGTCCAAATGTGTGTAGTGTTGGCTTCAGGACTTACCAGGAGGCAAAGGAAAACACATTTTAGAGGTTAGAAGCATAACTTTGAAATACATTAAACTTTTGCCTAAAGCAACTTGGCAAGCTGATAATATATCTAGTGAGCTTCTTGCTTTGGGTGAAGTGGTTGAGATATTGAATGTTAGTAGTGTGTCTTTGTTACTATTGGTTGCATTTGACAATGTTCTCCAAAAATATATGAGGCCCCAAAATAATTGGCCCGTTTCAGAATATCTAGAGTTTTAGGTTTGAAAGAAAAAAACTTCATCTCCCAGTTGAGAAATGACTTAAGAAACAAAAAACTTGTTAAAAGTCATTCTCATAAGAAGAACTAAAGTCAAAACAATGAGGGAACCATGTTCAACCATGTTCATGTTTGTTGTTCAAATCTCTGAATTAAGATAGTGTCTAGTAAATACTTTTGGTTCAACAAAGTGGCTCAGAAAAATGAGACAAAGAACATGGATTTCTCATGGGAATCTGATAGGCTTGAAGTGCCCAAAATTAAGTTGAGAGAAAGATTTGAAGAGAGAAGAGCACATCTTCAAATTAATTGGGAGGAGAGGGGTGGCAAGTAAAGTTAGCATGCAAAGTTGGTTGTAAGCAAGGCAATGAAACGAGCCTTGAGAGTTGTACAAATCAGCCTGGACTAAAGGAGACCGTAACTTCAGGACTCAAAAATATATTGGTATACCCTGGTATACCAATTTTTACATTTTATTTATTTTAAATTTTTTTGGCAGAAGATGGACTGTGAAAGATGCTCAGTTCCTAAGGAGGGGCATATCCAATGTCCTCTTCAAATGTGGCCAAAAGGAATAATGGAAAAGAAAATATTTCCCAGAAGGTGGAGCCAAAGGCCATGGAAAACAACGAGCTGTTCTGAGGGTGTAGAACTACGGACTAAGCAAGGAATTAATCAGTACACCTCCAGTGTAGAAAAACTTTGCAATATCTGCCCTGAATGATTTCCTAATTTCCTCCAACAAGTGAGTATTGTCTGTTTCCTACTTTTGTAGCTATCCTATTCCTGTTCCACTGTTGTACATGCGGTTGTGCGGTAGAGTAGAGGTGGGGCAGACTTGTCATTGTATTGGTTTCAGAACAAAAGGACCCCAATCCAGACTTATGCAGAGATTATCATGAGATCCTGCACTTCAATGCTGATGCTGTCACTGGATAGGACTTTCGGGTTTTCTTTCTTGGAGTGGGACAGGGGCACCCATTGAATATATTTTGTGTTAGGAAAGGAGCATGAACTGAATATTTGTGTTCAGAAGTTTGGATTGTGATGAATTGTACTTTTAATTACAAATATCTCTGCCCTTCCTTTTGGGATGGTGATACTTTCCTATGCAACTGGCATCAGGCATATCTATATGACTTACTTTGGCCAATAAAATGTGAACATAATAAATAATTGTTAATAATAAATTATTAACACAACCAATAAATTATTAAAAATAATAGTTAACACATTAACTAGAACTAACTAGAACTCTAATTTTAAAAACCAAGGTAGTTCTGAAACACTCTTTGTGGAACACTGTTAGTCCGTTAAACATCCTTCCTTTATAAATTACCCAGTCTCAAGTATGTGTTTATTAGCATCATAAGAACAGACTAATACAGGGGCCTTCACTAAATCATGTGGTGAACTGAGACCATATTTGGCCACATAGTAGGTTTTTTGAAACACAAACATACAAACATGTGCTATCCCTCATTAGGAAAAATCAGAAACAAAATAGATCTACTTTTTAATATTTAAGGTAGAAAGGAGAAAAGTTTACTAAGTCAATTATATAGGATCCTGAACAATTCACAAAGAGGTAATACAAAAAGATATCCATCAGAAATATGAATACATTAAGAGGTAGCTATTAACAGAAAATGTTGATGGCTGTGAACAGACCCTTTGTCTTATGCTCTTTGAATCCTCAACAGCAGCTTATTTGGATAGAGTTGGTAATGGCCTTGATGTCCTCAGATATAGCATGCCGAGTCAATTCCCTGGGTAGGAGCAGGTGCACAGATCATTAGCTCTCTCTGGAGGCAATAGTGCAGTATCTGTTACAATGAGCCTAGAGGGAGTCTTGTCCTACTGTGTGCTTAATGATATCCTTGATAAAATAGTTCTCAATACATGTTGCCTTGGATGAAACACCCATGTTGGAGCACACTTGTTTCAAGACCTTGTTAAAGTAGATGGAGTAGTTCTCTGTAGGGCATCTCTCATGCTAATCTTCTGAGTTTTGGCAAAAGTTTCTTAGAGTTGTTTTTGGAGATAGCAAACAAATGTTCTTAAAGTCATTTATGGTGATAGCAAACTACTTAAAGGAAGAGCCAGGCATAGTAGATTCAGCCTCCCACTGCTTTGAGATAAAAAGACTGTCAGATGGTACCAAGTAGGAACTATTTATAGTTGCCATATTCAAAGAAAGCATAGGGACAACCCAATCTCTGATTGGACGAAAAATAAATAATGCATGTAAATGAGTTGATCAAATTCCACTCTGATTTTATAGCATTCATATTTGGCATGAACCACTCAGAAAGCAACACCGGACAGCCTAGTACCCAAGTGTGGGCCTGTACCAAGAGTACTTTGAAAAGATTCTTCCTACAGCACCTAAATTTTGTAGGTTTCAGCTTCAACTACTTGAGTGAAACTAACCTCCTAACCTAAGTCTATAAGAAATGACACTGGTCAAGTTTGGGTCATAAATCCAGCCACCTACAATCAACTGCTGTCAGAAGCTGCCTTTTTGAGTCAACCCTAGCTTGAGCAGGAATTACCTGACCTGGAAAAGAAGAGTGATCCTGGAAAACATAGCACTTATATTGAGGGACCAATGTCTCCAGGACTGATTCAAAATCTTAGTAAATTGGAAAAATTATTTTAAAAATTATGGAGAAGGAGTTGGACTGACAAATGAGGAAACAGATTAAACCAAGATACCATAAGAGGTTGAGAACATTATGAAGATAATACTTAAACTTCAGAGCACGAAATTATATTTAAAGACTTCAATGAAAAGCTAAGCGGGGCGGAG
>NW_016813956.1:33769-70130 GCF_001698545.2 Rhinopithecus bieti | reverse complement strand
ACCATCATTCTTAGCAAACTATCACAAGAACAGAAAACCAAACACCGCATGTTCTCACTCATAGGTGGGAACTGAACGATGAGATCACTTGGACTCGGGAAGGGGAACATCACACACTGGGGCCTATCATGGGGAGGGGGGTGGAGGGAGGGATTGCATTGGGGAGTTATACATGATATAAATGATGAATTGATGGGTGCTGACAAGTTGATGGGTGCAGCACACCAACATGGCATAAGTATACATATGTAACAAACCTGCACGTTATGCACATGTACCCTAGAACTTAAAGTATAATAAAAAAAAAAAAAGAAAAAAAGAAAAAGCTAAGCAACAGAGGCTGTCACTTCATAAGTGGTACATTAGAGCATATGCACAAAGTACTCTATAATCTTGAAAACAAACCACTAAAGAAAACAAACCACATAAGAAGACATGTTAAAGCTGAGAGAAATTTGAAATTTCTCCCCCACCCCCTGCTGTGTTAATGTACTAGTGGATTGGGTGATTCACAATCCATGAATTATTAACACAACCAAAAAATTATTAGCAAGAACACATTAACTAGAACTCTAATTTTAAAAACCAAGGTAGTTCTGAAACTGTCTTTGGTATATGATGTTGAAGTCTGATAAAAGGAACTCACTGGCAGCTAGTGTACTTGGTGTTAGCCAATAGTGTACTTGGCCAGCTCCCCAGGCAGCAAGAAGCATTTGGCCTTTTGAACTGCCTGGAGGTAATGGTCAATCATCTGTTACAATGGGTCAGGTGGGAGGCCTTACCAGTGATCCACTCAAGGATGCCATTGCAATAGGAATTTATGATTCACATGGCCTTGGATCAGATGTCAGTGTATCTGTTTCAACATCTTACAAGATTACTAGATTATTCACTTGGATTCTCCCAGCAACTGAACTTCTATTTCTCTCGTCTTTCTTGATCTTAACCCTGGTATCTTGTTGGAAAATATTCTGATGCAACGGAGCTTCCAAGTTTGCTATAAGGAGGCAGGCCATCTATGGAACAGAAAATCTCACAGGCCAAATAAAGATGATAGATATGCATGGTTGGTTAAACAAATTTAAAATCTGCTGCAAGAAGCAAGGGAAAAAGATAGTGTAATTTTACATACTTAGAATAGGGAGCAAGCAAGATGGGAGGAGGACATAGTGCTGACTCTGGGAGTACAGAATGTGCAAACATCCTGTCTTTCTCTGCCACATTAACTTTCCCAGCTAATGGTGTGATTACAAGGACTACCACTGAGATTCCAACAAGGGAGCCCACAGACAGAAAGTAGTATAGGAGAGGATAATGACACATACTTGCTCTGTGAGAAAGACATGCTAAACAGCTATGGGTTTTATTTATTTCCTTTTTTAAATTGACAGATAAATCTTATGTATATTTATAGTGTACAACATGATGTTTTGATATATGTACACAGTGTAGAACAGCTAAATCAAGATAATTATCCATTACCTCACATATGTATCTTTTTGTGGTGAGAACATTTAAAATCTACTCTCATAGCAATTTTCAAGTATACAATCATTGTATTAATTACAGTCACCATGTCTTACAATAGATCTCCTGAACCAAACTTATTCCTCCTGTCTAATTAAAATTTTATATGCTTTGACCAACATTTCCCCAACCCATAACGTTTGGTAATCTCTGTTCTCCTCTCTGGTTCTATAAGTTTGATACACTTAGATTCCATATACAAGTGAGATTATGTAGTGTTTGTATTTTTGTGCCTACTTTTTTTTTTTGCTTACCCTAATGTTCCTTAGGTTCACCCATGTTTTCACCAATAGCATGACTTCCTTGTTGTTAAAGGCTGAATAGTAGTGTGTTTCTTGAACAGAGAATACATGGTGGCAGAAGGGGTGTCCTCAGTAGGTGGCTGAATCAAGGCCTTGAAAATACTGGGTGCTTGTATAACCTTCGGTGTACTGTGGATATTTAGTGTTAGCTGTATATTTAGTATATCGTAAGTATCTTGTGCCCAGGTGTCTTGTTTATTTCAGGCCTCATGAATATAGGTATCCCTTTGTCCTCCCATTTCTTAACCTATGTATGATATACTTATTAATTTCCACAAATACATAACATATGACTTTCATACATTCACATCCAATTCATTTACTTGCCCTCTATAGAAGAAATAAATATTCTCAAATTATACCCAAAAAATGCATATTATACATGGCTTTCTTGGAGCCCTTTCTAGAAATTGTAGAACACTTCAAAACTTTAGGCATATCAAAATCTGTTTCTAGCTTCCTCGAAAAGAGAAAAAGTGTCTACAGGTGATAAGGAAAATCCTGCAGATACTTGTATTCAAAGAAAGTCTGGAAAAAGTCTGATAGCATACAAAATAGCGGAAAAAGGCATGTAAAAGTATCTGCAGTTCTGCTTTGCTTAAATGAGGCACCTTCCAGAGAAGTTAGCCATTAAGGGGTGTGTGTGTGTGTGTGTGTGTGTGTGTGTGTGTGTAAGGGATATAGTCGTTTTGGTTTGGCATTAGAGGGCACTACTTCGCAGGGGACACCTGGTTGTGGGAAGCAGGGCGGCGAGGCTCGCGCTGAAGTCCCAGACTCCGTCTTCCCTGGCCGAGGCTCCAGCGCCGTCTGCTCCGGAAGGTAAACTGCCGAGCGGGTCGGGGCCAGAGCGCTGGAGTACCTGACCGCCAAGATCCTGGAGCTGGCTGGCAACCCAGCCCGCGACAACAAGAATACCTGCATCATCCTGCGCCAGTTGCATCTGGCAATTCGCAACGACGAGGAGCTTAACAAGCTGCTGGGCAAAGTCACCATCTCGCAGGGACGTGTCCTGCCCAACATCCAGGGCGTGCTGCTGCCCCAGAAGACCAAGAGCCACCACAAGGCCAAGGGCAAGTAATGTCTCCAGATAATAAAGCCCAGCAATGTAGATGACCTACTTTTCGAGGGGAAAGAAAAAGTAAAACCAAAAGCCAGCC
This sequence comes from Rhinopithecus bieti, assembly GCF_001698545.2. Taxonomy (NCBI): domain Eukaryota; kingdom Metazoa; phylum Chordata; class Mammalia; order Primates; family Cercopithecidae; genus Rhinopithecus; species Rhinopithecus bieti. The sequence continues at coordinate 67,144 of NW_016813956.1, read as the reverse complement.
ACGAATTCAAGTAAAAGTATATAGGCAGATAATGCCCAAGAGTATTTCAATAAAGTCTCTCCATTCTTTCATTCATTACCTTCATATTCTTGATACTCTCCACTTTGTTTTCTTTACCAACATTATGTCACACTGGTTTCCTGAAAGCTGAGTTTAGCACTGGATTTCCATACAAGCTGTATTAGGTTGGTGCAAAAGTAATTGCCATTAAAAGTAATGGCAAAAACCACGATTACTTTTGCACCAACCTAATAATTTTGTGAAAGACATTTTTATGTGGTATCCAGAAAAGCACTTATAAAGCAGTTTTGCTCATGTGGGCTGTTTTATTTGCCATCAAGTTATAATGAATTTGTCAACTGATGATTAATTTCTTCAAGCCTAAGGGACGTGCTTTAGTGCTTTTTATTTGGCATGTTCAGATTGTATTTAGCCTTTAGATATTTTAATATAGGGAGGTACGTATGTGCCAGTTGGTTTAAGGTTTCACTCTGTGGGCTGTCAACTTCCCCAAGAGGTCTCATTCCTGGGAGGTCAGCTAGGCTGATGTAAAAGAGGGTTACGGGCCAAAGGACGCTCCTGCAATGCCCTCTATCAGCCACATTTTTGCCAAAGCTGGACTCTGCAGAGTGCAGATCTGGAGAGTTCAGTAAGGTCTGTAACCTGTAGTTTTATGGAGGGTACCCTAGGCTTCATTTCTAGATAAGCCTGTGTCCAAAGCATTGGTTTAGATTGATTTCCTTTTGCCTGATACTAACTCTAAGGGTAACAAAATCCTGTCTCTGGAATGGTGTTGCATCCGCTAGGAATGAACATTTGGCACAATGTGATGGTTAGATGGTTTCATAAATAGCTGTACATATGGCAGATTTTAGTCTAAAATTTACTTTTGTTAAACCTAACTATAGATCACCTTAAGCTTCTTTGATGGCTACCATTGTCTAACAACTAGAAGCTTACGTCAGTTCCCAGACTGGACTGTGGAATACAGTTTGACCTAGAGTAAAGAAAGAAGCATGCATACAAAACACAACCTTTGACTTTGGAGTCCAGAGGAGAAATAGATGTATCTGCCCAATAAACCCACAGGGTAATGAAAAGCGAAGCAATTACATGGTTGAACAATTGTTTTCTAGGCCTTCCTTTTTGAAAGGCCAAGCAAAAGCATTTATGTCTCAGAAGCAGAGGTGTTATTAATAGAAATAAAATACATAAAACGTGCAGTAAAGAGAGAATTTTAACCCTTTTGGAGTATGACTGACCTAGAGTAAAAAATATATGTTTTTAAAATGTGCTGCAATACTAATATATAGGCTTAATATGTAAACATATGTGTTGCAGAATCAAAAGTTTCACAAAAAATCCTGACTCTTATTAAGTGGGATGCACTCTGATCTGTTCCATTCTATTCTAGCCTCATCCATTTTGTTTAAAAAACCATGCTGGTTAAATTGATAAGAGGTGCTAAATTGATAAGAGTAATGACTGTAGGCTGAAAAACATTGGGATGATGGGAGTGACCAATCAGACAACTTGGCACTGCACCCACAAGGCTGCAGCAATTGGTTCAAATGGTAATAAAGTACTCTGGGCTGGGCCAGTAACAGCCTTTCCTAGGTTTTGAACACAGTTGCTTTCTCTTCTCTTTTATGGATGGGATGAATGAGACTGCAAAACTGCCAACAGACTTGTCTGTTGCCTCTTGGAGAAGATTTAAGAGAAGGGAGAAAGTGCAAAAGAACAGCTGAAATACGAGTTCGAAAGGTCTTCATTTATTTTGGGGCAGTGGTCCCTGGAACTGTGCTTGTTCCAGCTGCTCATTCTTATCTTCTGTGACCTACCTCAGTCTCCATGTTTTCTTTTTCTCTTTCTTTCTCTTCCAAAGCCATTTCAGTTGGACTTCTATCACTTATAAGCACAGGTGTCTGACAAATAGAAGCCAAAACTGAGTACAATAAAAACTAAACCTTGCAATTCAAAGGCCAATAAATAGGTTTGGCCCTTAATCCTGTCTTGTAACAACATTGACATGATCTTGCTCCTCATTCTGATTTAGCACCAAGAGAAAAATACGAGTCTGAGTGGGAGAGGGAGGAATCAAAAGGAACTGAGCCAAATTAAGAGCTTTTGGTATAAATGTTGGAAGCTGAGAAAAGCCATGTCAAGCCACAGCAAACTCCCCTTCATAAAGGTGGCAGAGGGAAAAAATAAAATAAAAAAGAAGAGAATAAGAGAGAAATTACCTTTTTCATTTTTCTCCAAGTTAATATTTGCAATCAAGCTACACTTTTAAGTGACTGACGTGGTTACTAGGGGCTAAGAAACAAAAATGTTTCAGATGAGAACATGGAGTCCCCAGATTCAAAATGCCAGCACCTCACACACCCATCCTGGCAGTACAACCAACATTCACCCTCATCTGCTAAGACAAGTTCTCGGAATCATAAAGTTCATTAACCTGCACTTCAGTAGTAAATAACACTTAAGTTTTGGAAATGTATTCTTCTATTTGGCAATTCAACACCATCACTTGTAACAAAAACCAATAGCCAAGTACAACTCAACAACCTCAAGACAGAGCATCAAAGTTAACAGAAAAACTAGAACCCCTCTCCAAACTAGAAGAATGTTAGTATAAATATTTAACATAAATAAATGAATAATATCAGAAATATATGCTGACATACTTAAAAAATTAGATGTGTAGAAAAGAAGGTTTTCTTAGAAATGACAAATATCCTTAGAATTAGGGAAGAAGGAAAGAAATAAGAAAGGGAGGGAAGAAGGAAGGAAAGAATGAGAAAAAAATGAAGTAGGGAAGAAGGAAGGAAAGGAGAGAGGAAGGGAAGGAAGGTAGGCAGGTGATCTCAGGAATTTGGAAGAAAATTGATACAGCTCAAATTCACAGTAATGCCAAGATACAAAAGGAAGAATAATGAGAGGGAAATTTTATAGGAAACTGATATTGAAAGTTGGTTTCAATATTTACCTAACAGACAGAATAGTCTGGAGGGTAAGAAAATGGACACAACAGCCAGACTTTCTGGGTGGTTGGATTCCTGACTCCATAGCTTATTAGTAAGTTACTTAACCTCTCTGTAAACTGCCATAATAATAGTACCTACCATAGAAGCTTGCTGTGAGAAGTGAAAGTGTTATTATATATAAAATGCTCAGAATAGTGCTCAGCACATATTTAGTGTTAAATAGGACTTATTACAAGGAGTCTCTGAAAAGGGAGTGAGGGGCAGAGTAGAAGAATGATTACAAAGAAAGGGATAACCACAATCTTTATTTGAGGATATATTTAGTAAATTAAATTATATGGAAATTTATGTTGGAATATTGGTTAGAATGGCATATGGATTAGTCTGGAGAGACGAGATTTTACATTTTGAATGTTCCTGTTCATAAAATACTATGTCTCGTTATTTAGTTCGACTTTAATACCTTACAATAAAGCTTTACAATTTTCTACATAACGATCTTCCACATTTTTTGTTAGATTTATTCCTAGGTTTTATATCCTTTTGTTGCTGTTACATTCTTTTATTGCCATTGTGAATTGTATCTCTTTTTATAATATCTTTTTTGTTGTTGTTTTGGGCTGGTAATTAAAATGCAATCGGTCTTTGAATATTACTTTTCGTTCTGTCAAATTTGCTAAACTCACATTAATTACAGTAATTTATGTACAGATTTGCTTTGTTTTTTTATGTAGACAATCATATCATCTGCTAATAATTATAATTTTACTTCTTTTCTAATTGCTTCACATTTCTTTCTCATGTTATTGTGCTAGTTAGGCCTTCCAATGAACAGATGTAGTAAACACCTCTTTTATGTATCTGATTGTAACGAAGATTCATCTTTGGAATGTTTGTTGTAGGTTTTACGGATGCTGTTTATACATCATCTGTTTGTTTTATTTAAATAAAATATAAGGAATTTTATTTTATTCATTGTTTGTGGGGAATGCTATCCCTTTACATTTCTTTTTGGAATGCATATAGTAACTCAGTATTTTTTGACTGATTGCTGACTGCCTCTAACTTTTTTAATTAAATTATATTTGATTATTTTGAATGAATTTGATTTTTAATTGCTTTATTTCAATCATGAATATTACTCACGACATTTCAGAGGTAGTAATAGAAATAATAATGATAATGATAATTATGACAGATGATGACCTTCATTTATTGATTTTCTGTTCTATGCAAAGTATGGTGGATGGTTTCATTTTGTTGCATGATTTATTCCTAAGTTTTTTTAATGATCTCCAAGTGAGACTCAGCAAAGTAAAATACATTTGCTCTAAGTCCCAGGTAGTAAGTGAAGTTATCTTGATATGAATTCAGCATGGTATAATTGTAATACCTTGTGCTGGTTATAGAATGTAACACTTTCTCACTTGATAATTATGACATCCTTTATGCACTACAGATATCAATTTTGTTTACTATTCTATCTGAAAGCATATAACACCTCAGCCCATAAGCACTCCTGATTTTCTTTTGTGTATTCTCCTAAAGATTGTATTTGTCACAATTGTTCTTTCTTCTTTTCCATAGCCATTGTCCTCAATATATGATTTTGCAGTTTTAGCTGGGCATTCCTGGTAAAACAGTTGCTGAAAGAAATGGCATTGAAAGTGGAAAGTAGACTAGACAGCAGACACGTCTAAGGAAAAAAGTAAGATGTGTTTTCAGTATGGAGATCTAGGACATAAGTGAATGCATCGTGTAGATAACAAAAAATGCACCATTTTGCTCAGCTAATAGAAGACAAAATAATAGAGATGGTTTTAGAAGACAAATAGAAGACAAAATAATAGAGAACACCCACAAGTGTTCCAGATGGACTGCCAAGCCCATGACCAGATGATGTCAGACTGATAACTAGAGTGACCAGATTGACTCCATTTGTCATAGAGATGGTAAGGCAAAACAGGAGCCTGACTTGAACTTGGAGAAAAAAAGATTTGCCAGAACCATGAAGATGTAAGGTTCTGAGCAGATATAACATCACATATGGGTTCATTGTTTAGACCAGAGTGTGTGTGAAAAACCAGGCAAGCTCCAGAGAATAACCACTGCCATTTAGTCAAGTCTTCTGTTTTAAGACTTAGGCTCATTCCGTGTGTTTGCTTGACAGCTACCCCTGATTCATCAGAATCCCTGCTGGACATTGTGAGCTTTGAAGGAGGGTCTGACTCTGAAAGATGCTTCCTCTCCCTGGGCCCATTCTGGGCTTCCTCTACAAAAGACTAGAGACAGGTTTCCTATGATTACAACAGGATCGTGCACTGGAGTCCTCTGAAATGTAAACCAGAATCAGAGCCTGCATCCTGCTGAGTTGTCATGTGACTGATTATTAACAACTGTTCACAGTCTTATGAAACAAGTCTGAGGATAACTTTTTTTTTTTTTTTGGTTGTTGTTTTGTTTTAGAGAGAGTCTTGCTGTGTCATCTAGGCTGGAGTGCAGTGGCATGATCATAGCTCACTGTAACCTTGAACTCCTAGGCTCAAGGAATCCTCCTCATCAGCCTCTTAAGTAGTTAGGACTACAAATGCGCGCCACCATCTCCAGCCAATTTTCCAAAAAATTCTGTAGAGAAGAGGCCTCACTTCATTGCCCAGGCTTGTCTCAAGCTCCTGGCCTCAAGTAATCCTCTGGCCTTGACCACCCAAAGCACTGGGATTACAGGTGTGAAGCACCACGCCTGGCTAAAGATAACTGTTAAAGGAGAAATGTATGCTCTGTCTTCTCTGATGATCCCCATGGCTAAAACAAAGCAATTTAAAAATAAATCTTATTCGAAAGGAAAGTGTAAATTTCTTTTTTTTGAAAAGATGGGTATTACAACCTAAGTCAAAGAAATATCTCAATTCACATTCAAGTGTTTAATTATAGAGGTGAAGAAAAGCTGAATTGTTATTCTTTCTACACAGAGACAAGTTGAGCCTGTTTCTACCAAGTCAAACCAGCTAGCATGTCAACAACTCTGGAGCACTTTAAATAAAGTTAAACATTAAATTGCAAAACCAAGTAACATTTTCTGACTTGGATAATTCAAGGTCAGAAACATTTCCTGTGATATGTGAATCCCAAAGTTGATCATTATTTATCCCAGGGTCCAGAGTCCTTCAGAAATGACTCAGGGAAAAATCTTTTACCTAGAAAGGTGAAATTGACACTACCCCACATGATAATGGGCTTAAGTTTTCCATACTTAAATTCTTAAAGTGCAGATGGAAGAAATCTGTTTTTTTTTTCTTTTATCTTATAAAGAATATAATAAAACTTACCTGAAAGCATTGTGAGGATGACATGTAATAAATGTGCAGTAAATGGTAGCTCTGACTCCCCCTCCCCAGGACCCGGGTTCCTCCTTCTGAGTTCTTGATCCATGATATATCCTACCAGCCTCCCACGTCTCAGCCAGGGTGTTGAGAGGTAGTTTACGCACTCTCCTCTCACAATACAGTTCAAATAGAATTAAAGAGTCAAACTCAGAATCTAAAGGAGATCTCCTCAGGTCCATAAAGTAAGAAGGGATTTAAAGTCAAAGTGAAGAGTATGAGCTAAGGCCAGGAAAGTCATTAAAACACAGAACAATGTTTAAATTTCCATGGCTGACTCTAATGCTCATATAAAGAAAGGAGTCTGGATTATGAACCCAGGGCATTCAGCGAGCTGGAAATAAAACTACAGAAAACTAGGATTCTGAAGGCTTTGCCTCATCTATGAGACAAGGACAAGCAGGACTGTACACACATTTGGAAAGCAGTGACAGTGCTTTTGACTTTCTGGGTGTTAGCGCAAGAGTTAACCACAAGAAATTGAGAGATTTTGGCCTTCACTGTGCACATGTAGGTATGCCAAATTTATGTCACTTATTTTCCAACGTGGTTATAGAATGGCCATAAATGCTACATGATAGCATGTGTGCAAATTTAGAAATAATACAAAGCATTATTAATTATAGTTTGTGAATACTCATATAAATAGCAAGAATAAAAAGAAATGGAGAAATCATATTATATTTATGTCAGGCTTGTTTTGTTTTGTTTGGTTTGGTTTGCTGAGAAGAGGACAAAGACCCAGGGAAAGAGAAAGCAACAGAATGAATGAAGTTCAAGTTCATCCATAATATTACAATTCACATATTTCAAAGAAGAAAAACATTAACAAAATTTCAAATAAGGGGAAAACAAAATAGCAAAGGAAAACCACAAAAAACACTGAACTCTTTAATTATAATTTTATCTCTTTTTAACCTTTTCAAAAAAGACTAAAGACATTGAAGACAGCACAAAGCAAAGCAAAATAACTATATGCAAGTGTCTGAACCAGAGGACACCTATGAGGTCCTGAGGAGACACTCTCAAGGGGGAGATGGAGAAGCTTACATCAGCCAAAAAGCAGGAAGAACTGCAGAGGGGGTTGGGCTGGATTTCTGAATGCTTCTTCAAAGCCTATTTGGCAAGAAGCCCTTCTGAGTCAACTTTGTAGTTTGATGACTTTTATTAATGATTAGCAACTTAAGCCCTAGGGTGGCAAAGAATCCTCATTTCTCTACTCCAAAAAGTCCAAGGGAGCAAGCTTGGAGGAAATGCTGGGTTCAACTTGAAGCCCTTCCACAGACATTAAGTCGGTAAGTCACTTCTCTTGGTGTTGAGATGAAGACCTCCAAGACTCTTTTCTGTATAACAACTGACAATTTTATATACTCCCCAACCCCAAGTTTCCTCATATGATAAAATTAAAATGAAAATGTAAAATCCGTATTAACAAGACTGACAAAAGTGAGGGAGAAGAGGCAAGAAGCTGAAGCTTTGTATCTGATCATCCATATGCTTTGAAACTAGCTAGTGGAGACAGTAGCAGCTATGGAAGATAATTCCAAGAAATAGGCACTCTTGTGAGGTGTTTAAAAGCAAAATGTTGCAGGTCAAACTGGCTTGTGAACAAATATCATCTCTTTCATTTACCAACTGGGTGACCTGGAGGAAGAGGGTCAGTAATATCTCCATGTGGGGTTGATGTAGACTTGGCTGGTGCAGTAGTTTATAAGAGTGACTATAATAATTATTTCTATTATACCAATGGCTAAGGTGGCTTTGGTCCAAGAAAGCATCTGGAGAAATGCTGCATCAAGATCCAGTGAGTTGGCGTGAAATTTAACCAAGCTAAAATGGCTAGGGATAGAAGAGGAAATGGAGAGATGAGGCAATGGGACAGTCACCAGAGTCAGCAGAAGATGGTAGGTGAGCTGAGGGCACTGGGAAGGAGGGAATCAGGGAGTCCTCAAGGCCAGAATGGAGAAGGTGCAACTTTTTGTGGCAGCTGCAACTTCACAGATGTGTGGGAGGATGCTATTAGAACACTCCCTGCCTTTAAACTAACCATCTCTACTGAAAGCTGATCCTTAGTGTGGTTCTCTATGAACACTGCTTTGGACCAGAAACTTCTCAGAGTGCAATATATAGTTTCTGACCCAGATAAGCAGCATAGATTTTAGTGGAAAATAAAGAGAACTGTTAAAACAAAAGGGATTTACTTGGAGTAAAGCCAAGGTGTAGAAAGGCTACGAGACTGATTGGAAGGGCATATTTAAGAGATCATGAGACTGCATTTTCTATGTTGTGCTACTTGAGCCTGTTCTTGGCTCACCAGTTGGTGCCTTGGAATTTCCCTCTAGATTACTTCTCTTTCCTCTAGTTACAGCCCCAGGTTGTGGGAAGGGTCAGCAGGGCTTGAATCCAGCGTTTTAAGCCAGTGAAATGTTTTGAGATTACCGTGACAGCAGGTATCTGTCATGGTGAGGTGGGTAGACTAGACCTGCTGGCAAGAGAAGATGTAACATCCTGGTTCACTTGGAGATAGGGTGTACAAGCTGTGTGCAGGTGGTAGACTGTCATGTGAAGCCTTAGATAGCTTTAAAAAGTATTCATATTTTCAAAAGTCAGGAGACAAATGGGAATATCAGTATGGAATCAGGGGACCTTGACCTGTCTGTGGAGACTGGAGATCATACTGATGAATAAAGGCAGTGGCAATGCAGATGCAGGGGCTGGGTATGAAGGATGTCATCTTAGCAAGAGTAGCTATGCTTTGCAGAGGAGGTCACATCATTGCAAAGGAAATCAGTGGGAAGTGAAGTCTGACTCATGTTTCAGGGTTTTCATGCCTGAGAAGCATTCATTACTATATGTATATACATAGTGTGTATATATATATACATATATACTATATACATATATTATATATACTATATGTATATAGTAATGAATGTAGTATACATACTACGTATCTATTTCTATATGTTTATGTAAGTTTGTGTCTTTGTGTCTTTGTGAATGTAGATCTGTAGTGTGTATATGTGTATATATACAAACAAGCCCCCCCCACACACACACACTTAGATGAATATTGTTTGATAAATTTCTTAAGTCCAGGAAGTTCATAAACAATAAATTAAGCCCAAATTTGTAGCTTTTTTTTTTTTTTTTTTTTTTGTGGTGTTAAAGCTCCTATTATGGCCAATTCCAAGCTACCATCACGACATTACTGAATTCAGAATTGGGGAGAGTTGCACAAAAATTCAGAGTTGCACAAAACAATGCAGTTTGAACCATCTTTGTCATTTGGTAAAATATCTTCCAGACAATCTTTGAATACAGAATCAGGGCAATTTCCCTAGAAATAAAAGACCTGTTTTTAAAATGTCCTGGCCACACCATGGAATTAGAATGCCCAATGGCAAGATCTGAAGAGACATTAATACTACACTTATTATATGATCCAGGTATTCCACTTCTAAGTGATCTAAGAGAAATGAAAGCACATGTCTATACAAAGACATGTACATGAATGTTCACAGCAGCTTTATTTGTTATGGCAAAAAACTGCAAACAATGCAATTTTTAATCACAAGGTAAATAAATGGATGAACAAATTGTGATGCAGCTATGGAGTGGAATATTACTCAGTAATTAGAAGGATTGAACTATTTTATATGTACGACAACATGGATAAATTTTAAAATAATTATACTGATTGAAATAAACCAGGAGAAAAGTGGGTACATATTTTATAATTCCTGATATGGTTTGGTTGTGTCCCCACCCAGATCTCACCTTGAATTGTGGTCTTCCTAAAAGTCAAGTGTCAAAGGTGGGGCCAGGTGGGGCCAGGAATCATGGGGGCAGTTTCCCCCATACTGTTCTCATGGTAGTGAAGAAGTCTCATAAGATCTGAAGGTTTTATAAATGGGAGTTCCCCTGCACAAGCTCTCTTGCTTGCTGCCATGTAAGATGTAGCTTTGCTGCTTCTTTGCCTTTTGCCATGAGTGTGAGACCTCCCCAGCCATGTGAAACTGTGAGTCCATTAAACCTCTTTTTCTTTATAAATTACCCGGTCTTGGGAATGTCCTTATGTCCCTCCTCTCTTGGTGAAAATATACCTCTGAATAATAAAACTTCTACTATAAAGAGATACTAAGAAGTTATTCCTTAGTTTGCAACAATGATATCAGGCCAGTTCTGGTTAAGTACTAGTGCTTAGATATTTAGGAAGATTTAATTTGTTAAGCTGACAAGTTTGGTTTATTAGTGGTAGAAGCAGTTATATATTTTGAGACGTTTTCTTTAAGAGAGTCAAATTTAATAATATGAGCAGTAAACATAGCACAAATATTACAATTCTACATATAGTAACACATAAAAATCTCCTTGGGCATTGAAGATCCTAGTATTGTAATACAGTAATGGTTCTTTTAGTTGTCTTGTATGCAAAAGGTCACAATCTCCATGTTAGTTATTTCTAGAAATCTGTAGACACATCATCAACCTATGGACAATAATAATATGAGATTTAAATGTTATCTTCTCATTATGCAAATTTGGTCCCTAATTATGAGTGACACACATCGATACAGTGAGTCAAATGAGGAAGCAATATGGGAGTTGTCAAGGGCAGTAGAAGCCAGGTTCTCAGGTGCAGGTAGAAGATTCCAGAGGAGCATAGCTCTGAGGTGACCCACTGCTGTGGTAGCTCCAGTGATGATGACAATGAACTACAGCTTTTACTTACTGGGTGTCTGGCAATGTTCTAGGTATGTGCAATCTGTTTCAGCTGACAGCAATTTTTTGATGAAGATGTTATTGTTATTAACAACAGATGAGGAAACTGAAACACACAAATGTGCTCCTAGTGGCACTTGGCACAGTAAATCATGAACCTGAATTTGAACTTGGGAATACTTAACTTCAAAGTCATTGCTCATAAGCTGGCACACCGAGAGCACTCTAGATCCTAATAAATAAACAATTCCAAACCTTAGGTGCGGTATGCCTGTTGTGTTGAGCCAAGAGGGGATAATGAACCTCCCTGTCCCCAACCAGATGGAATGGACCAGCTTTTGTTTCCTTGGTGCCCCTGTTTAAATATTTGAAAGGGGAGTCCCTTTCTCTCAACTGATGCATGTGAATTACATGTCTTCCTGATAGGTGAAAACCATTCACCTGGAGAGGAGAAACACAATGACCACCAAGACAGAGTTGAGTCCCACAGCAAGGGAGAGTAAGAACGCACAAGATATGCAAGTGGATGAGGTACTGATCCCCAGGAAAGGTAAATTCGACCTCAAATGCATGGTTTTAGGATTTTACAGTGAATTCTTTTTGCCAATGTATTACTATAAAATGAATTTGTGATTTTACTTTCTTTAATTCTTTTACAAATCCAGTGAAATTAACATATTTTGCAAATATGAAGGAAATAAATATTACTAAAAAGAAGCGTTTTATTTTTGACAGTTACCTTTCAATCTTTATCTATCCAATCTTTACGTTCTTGATAATTGCTACTGAATTGTCTACACATAGGATTGTGTGTCCTGCTTGTGATTGCATGTAATATTTTAAATGTAACTGTATTGCTTAATTTAAAAAAGTAAGAAAAACCAATTATAGATACTTCAAAAAACAAGAAATAAAAAGGTTTTCATCAGCTTAATTCAACGATTATAATTTAATTTTATTGCCTTTATTTTGTATGTATATTTTGCATAGTTCTATACTTTATGTATTGTGTTGTATATTTTTAAATTTGGCAGTATATACTTTTCCATATTGATTTATTAGATTCATAAAGTGTGAATCTCTTTGTGAATCTTATAAACCAATATGGATTCTTAAAGAATACATATTATATTCCAACATAGCCAATAGATGAAGTATTATTTAGCTGAAAAACCTTGTGGCTGGATATTTAATTTGTGGAATTTTCTTTTGTTACTCAACTATTATATCTATATATGGACTATATATGTTACTTAGGTTATTACATGTATATGAACTATGTATGTAAGTTATTATATATATATGATGATAAATGAACATTATTTAACACAACACTAGTCCACATTGGAATTATTTCTTCAGGGTTTATTCCCAAGAAATGAAAATTGTGAGGCAAAGAGTTTACGTATTTCATTTCCTTTGTTCACTACAGAGACCTTAGTTTTTAATCCAAACAAAAATAAAATCACAGGGAGGATTTTGAGCAGAAGAGGAGGTGATTTTATTTATGGTATGATGAGGATACTCCAACTGCTGTATTGAGAATAGATTAGAAGCAAGGAACCAAGCTGAAGATTACTGCAAAAATTCAGGCAGGAGATATTGATAGCTAGAACCACATGAAATTAGCTTTTAGCCAAAAAATAACAGTGGCCCTTGTGAGAAGTTGTTGGATTCTATACACATTTTGAATATGAAGACAATACTACATTCCAGATCAAGGATTGCAAAGTGTTTGGAAGAATAAGATTTCTATCAACTGAGCTGGGAAAGACTCTGGGTAGAAGTTTTGAGGTTGTAGGGCTCAAGAGTTTAGTTTCAGACCTGTTCAATTTGATCTGTTAATCGGTTGATCAATTGAGTTTTAGTGGAACAAAAATAATGATGTATCAATGGTGCCTTCAGTTTGACAAAATGCAGTATTATTGTATCATATCTATATTTTAATTTAAAACATGCTATTCCACCAATAGTATTTTCCACTTACGTGACCAATTATCTTAGCAGTACTAACTACACGATCTAGTTTTCTCCCATTAATTGCCACAACACTCTTTACACATTGCATGACTCTTTTGGATGTTTTTCTATTGTTCCTTATATTTTTCTGAGTATTCTTATTCTTCAATACAATAATGTCTTATCATTTTACTCTCATGATAAATTTTGTAATGCAAATATCTTTCAATACTTACCCCCAAAAATTCTTGTATAGTCGTTCAACTAGGCTTTATTATTTTTTTGCCAACTGTACTCATTTTCTATTTCTGCATGCATATTACCATAAACATAGTAACCTGAAAGAGCACACATTTATTATCTTACAGTTTCTGTGGCTCAGAGCTCCAGGTGTGGCTTGGCTTAACTGGTTCTTCTTCTCTGGGTCTCACAAGGCTACAAATGAGTGGTTAAGTTGCATTCTCATCTACAGAATAGACTAGGGAAGAGCCCACTTCCAGGCTTATTCAGGTTGTTGGAAAAATTCATTTTCTTATAACTGTATGACTGAAGGCTCTGGCTGTTTGCTGGATTTTGACTGAAGGCCATTCTCAGGTCTTAGAGGATGTTCATGGTTCCTTATCATGTGAGGTTCTCCAACTTTCTGCTTACTTCATCAAGCCCACATGAAGAGTGTTTATCTTTAGTCTGCTAAGATGGAGTCTTTTATAACATAATGTAATCATGGGAGTGACATCCCATCACCTTTGCCATATTCTGTTGGATACAAGCAAGTGAAAGTTCCTGGCCCCATAAAAGGGAAGGGAATTATATAAAGGTGAGAATACCATGAGGTGGTAATCACTGGGGCCACCTTAAGGTCTGTCTGTCACATCAAATTAAGAAACAAGCTTCCTGGATTTTGAGTACAGTAGTACTGAATTCATTAATAAAACCTCTCACGTTCAAAAACCTATGATTTCATGATGTCAGTGCCCTTTTTCAGTAGTTTAATAGAATATCTTCAGGTGCTTCTTAATTTGTACTTTCTCACATGCATACAGACCCACACATTCTCGTATAGCTAGGGGTGATCACAAAAAATTCAACAGACAGCACACCACTGGCACCAATCTATTAGAGTAGGCACAACTGATATAGTTCATTCAGAATGGATACAGGACAAAATAACTTTTAAGGATACAAATAGTGGCCTGCAGGAAACACTTAACATCTGGCAAGCACCAGACTAAACCTGTTAAATGCACTCTCTTGTTAATCTTTCAGCATTCTCATGAGGCAAATGTTCAACCTCCTCATTTGTAAGCCATTAGTCTCTTGGTTTGCTGATACCCTTTTTGGTAGCCTTTGGCACGTAGGATCCCAAAGGAACTTGGGAAAATCAGAGGCCACAAAAACTCACAAATTATTAGTTGATTTGATTGATAGAGGAAGTCACCACCAGCACTGAATCAGATTAAAAAAAAAAAAAAAAAAACCCTTACAAAGATGTTACATTTGAGTTCATTCACTACAAAGACTTGTACTCCATCAATAGAAGATAGCATAGCCATAAAGGGAATCCTCCTTTGTCAATCTCACGGCACCTCTTTATCCCACATCACAGAGCCACATAAACCCTACAGCTGGGTGCACGTGGATTGTATTAATCACAGAGGTATTCTCATGGAGTCATCTTGGACAAAACAGAAGCCACCATACATATGTGCTACAGTGGTTAACAGCATAGACACCTGAGCTACATTGTGAGCTGGTCTCTCTGTGCCTGTGTTTCTTCATCTGTAAAATAGTAGCAATAGCTGCCTCATAGTGTTATTGTGAGGATTTGACATCATGTTACACGACCTATCAGGAATATCTGAAGTACCTACTGACTCCCTCTTCCCTGAAACTCTTGTCCCCTTGGCTTCCATGACACCGCACTCTTCTGGTTTTCTTCTTATCCCACCACCCATTCCTTTTTACTTTCCTTTGTTTGCTCCTCCCACATCTATCCAACCTCCAAATACTGGAGAGCCCCAGAGTTAGTCTTTGGTTTTCTTCTCTATTTATTTCCATTTCCCAAGTTTTATGGCTTTAAGTATCTTCCGTAGGTTATTAACTCCCAATGTTATGCCTCAACTCCTACTTCTCTTCTAAACTTAAGAACTGTATATCCAACATGCTCAACACCTTCTCTTTGGTGCCTAAGAGGCATCTCTGTTTTAACATGTCCAGTAATAAGCTCTTAACCACCCCACCTTACAAACCTGCTCCTTCCAAAGACCTTTCTTCCTAGGAAAGTAGAACTTCATTCTTCTTGTTGTTTAGAACAACAAGCTCTCCAATTCCCCTTCTCCTTGCCTTCCACCCACCTGTAAAACTGAAACTCTCATTTGATGTTTTTTCTACGCTGGGATTTATCTGGGGTCTGACCACATCTTAGCTACTGCCATGACCCTAATCCAAGATAGCTTCACTTCTCTTCTGAATTATTGCAATAGCTTCCTAACTGCACTTCCTCTCTATCGTTTTGTTCTCATTTCTGCAGCCAACGAGATCCTTTCAAAATGTAGGTCACATCATGTTCCACTTCTGCTGAAAACCCTCCAGTGGCCCCCGTCCCACTCAAAGTAAAAGTCAAAGTACCTGCAATGGCCCACATATCTTGAACAATTCAGGCCCCATTATCTAGCTTTCCTAACATCTCTTCTTGTACCCCTGGCTCACTCCATTCTGTCATAGTCCCCTCTTTTTGATTCTTTGAACATACAGGCACTCTCCAACCAGCCCCAGGGCTGTTCCCTCTACTTGGTATGTTCTTTCCCCAGATGTCTGCATGACCACCTCTCTGGTATGTCATTGGGACTTCCCCCCTTTCTTGCTTTATTTTCTCTACAGCATTTACCACCCTCTAACACATTATTTGATTTACTGTTTGTGTTTCATATTTTGTACTTCTCTCTGGAATGTGAGGTCCCCAAACACAGGGCTATTTGTGTGCTATGTTTGCTGCTACACTTCTAGGGCCCAGTATTGGAGGTGATTGATAAGTGTTTTGTTCAATGATTGACTGAAGATGTCAAATCTGGGCTGGAGGACATGGTCTAGAACAGTGATCAATCCAGCTCCCTGCTATTTCCGTTGCACTGAATAGATTTATCCATGCAGGCATAGGGTGAACTGGACAATCCCAGGCTTGCACTGCTAAAGTAGTTGCATGGCAGGAGAGTAGACAGCTTCTAGGCAGGCTGGAGAAGATACAGAGCTACACATGCTCAATTTATTTACCCATTCTCATTGATCAAAGTCCCTTTTCTTCCCACGCAGAAAAAAGTGAAAGGGTTGGAGAGAATTTCAAAGAGCTACTCTGCCTGAAGTCCTAGTGTAAAAAATCTGAGCCCAGATAAATACAGCTTCTTGGCTCATACATTTTATTTGCCCTTCAAATTAGACTGTTGGCTGTGTTCTGCCAGGATACCGTCTACTCACTTAATATAATGCTGCAAGACTTTTTAAGAAGTTGAGTAGAGACCTAACCTTTGAAACTTTTATACCACTCAATCTCATCTAACTGATTTTTTTTCCCAGATTTTAACTTCTGAAGAGTTCTTTAATTTCAACCACAAATGCTGATTTCCCTATGTTTTACATTTTTTGGACAATTTAGCCAGGATATGGAAAAGGGAGAATGAGATTTCTGCATTTAAGTTGCCATCTTTCCTAGCTGTACACATACAGATTATTTGAATGCTGTGCTCCTTTATTTTCCACTATTTTCACTTTATTTTTTCATAGTTTGTGGGCATCAATTTCTCTAATGAGAGAATCTTCCTAGGAGTTTGATCTCAAAAATTAAGTGAGAATATATCTTCAACGTTTTAAGATGTCAATGGAATACATCTATACCAATGGACAACTCTCTTCAGAGTGCAACTTACATTTCATTTACATACATAAAATTTATGCATATTATACATAACATATAGTGCATTATGTATAACAATACATGTCATATATAAATTATATGCTTTATATTTATATATAATTATACATACAAATTATATGTAATATATTATAAATTATATGCAGCAATTTAAGTATGTGCACATATTCATATGTAT
This sequence comes from Rhinopithecus bieti, assembly GCF_001698545.2. Lineage (NCBI taxonomy): Eukaryota > Metazoa > Chordata > Mammalia > Primates > Cercopithecidae > Rhinopithecus > Rhinopithecus bieti. The sequence goes on along the minus strand of NW_016813956.1, from coordinate 49,990 downwards.
ATATTTTCTTTTCATATATATGTGTTACATACACACACACACACACATATATGTATAAGCATTTACTTGTGAGTAAGTTCATCAACCGTAGAACACAATGACCTAGGAATGAGAAAGACAAAATTTTAGGATGAACAGAATCCCTGAGATCAAGTTAGGCTCTACAAAGCTGTGGTATAAAACGTCCTTTAGCTCAACTCAGTGATCTCCTCCTTTTGTATCTTCCTTTCCTAAAGCCAACAGAAGTGTCATTTAAGTAATGATTTAAATCTTTAGGTGATCAGGTACTTTTTAAATCATATCTTGTGAAAAACTAATGTTAGCTCAATTTTAAAAAGCACTAATACGATGTCATAATATTTCCAGTTCCAAGTTTATTTTCTGCTCGTTATGGAATAGCCCTTGTCTTACATTTATGCAACTTCACAACGATAGCACAAAATGTCATCATGAACATCACCATGGTAGCCATGGTCAACAGCACAAGCCCTCAATCCCAGTTCAATGGCTCCTCTGAGGGACTGCCTGTTGACTCATTTGGTGACCTAAGTAAAGCCCCAAAGAGTCTTTCTGCAAAGGTAAGCAACAGAAGATATAAATTTGTGCTTTTCTTTTTGCTGTTTGTTTGCTCAGATAATTATTTTCTAGAGTATGTATGTTTAAAACTTTAATGGAGAAAATAGTGATTTGAAAGCAAGTAAAAGGTCTAGTATGTTTAAAACTTTAATGGAGAAAATAGTGATTTGAAAGCAAGTAAAAGGTCTAAAGAAGCTTTTTAGGGTATGTGAGAATCTTTTTGTGTAAGGTTTACTACAGCATTCTCTGTTTCTCTAAGGCTCCTGTGTATGACTGGTCTCCTCAAACCCAAGGCATCATCTTTGGTGCTGTTGGTTACGGTGGCATACTGACAATGGCTCCCAGTGGATACCTGGCTGGAAGAGTAGGAACAAAGCGAGTGGTTGGCATTTCTTTGTTTGCAACTTCATTTCTCACTCTATGCATCCCTCTGGCTGCTGACTTTGGAATAGTCTTCCTCATTATAACTCGAATAGTCCAGGGCCTAAGCCAGGTACTCAATATTTTATAAATCTGAGTTGGATATTAATTTTGACATGGCACCACACGTTAAGAACTCTAATCATTTTAATTTCAGTGCTCAGTAATTGGGGGTCAGTTTGCAATTTGGGAAAAGTGGGGCCCTCCACATGAACGAAGCAGACTCTGCAGCATTGCTTTATCAGGTAAGGTCATGTACTCCAAATGGGAACACTACAATCCAACATTCTCCCACTGGGTTCCTTGACAGCTTTTCATTGCATGGTTCCTCATCATCTGCTCAATGTCAATGAAGTATTTTTAAATTAAAAAGACTGGTCCTTTGTCTATGACATGACTTTCAGTTATTTTCCCTAAGATGTCATTTGTGGCATGACTTTGCCTACACCATTACTTGGATCACTTAAAAAATATTTTTAGGCCGGGCGCGGTGGCTCAAGCCTGTAATCCCAGCACTTTTGGGAGGCCGAGACCGGGCGGATCACGAGGCTCAGGAGATCGAGACCATCTGGCTAACCGGTGGAAACCCCCGTTCTACTAAAAATAAATATAAAAAACTAGCCGCGGCGGACTGGGTGCCGGGCGCCTGCTAGTCCAGCTACTCAGGAGGCTGAGGCAGGGAGAATGGCGGTGAACCCAGGAGGCGGAGCTTGCAGTGAGCTGAGATCCGGCCACTGCACTCCAGCCTGGTCTCAAAAAAAAAAAAAAAAAATACTAATACCTATATATACCGCTATATATATTTATGTGCGTCAAATTGATCATTTTATGGCATCTGGATTTTGAATCATAGATGGAAAGGTTATAAAAAAAAAAACTCCACATTTTTTTTTCTTTAGCTTGTGTGGCTTTATCTTTATATATTAATTCCTGACATTTGGGAGTTTATACTATTATTTATTGGAAGGTAAAGATTCAACTTAATCTTCTTTGTAGTTGCTCTCAATTGTCCTGAGAACTTCTTTCTGATAATTATCTGCCTGGACACTGTGCTCTGAATGAATATTCTGGAGCGAGAAGTCTAAGTTATACTGGGGAAGTGTGGAAAATAGACAGTGTATGGTTAAGAAACAGGCGGCGAGCGCTTGTAGTCCCAGCTGCTTGGGAGGCTGAGGCAGGAGAATGGCGTAAACCCGGGAGGCGGAGCTTGCAGTGAGCTGAGATCCAGCCACTGCACTCCAGTTTGGGCGACAGAGCGAGACTCCGCCTCAAAAAAAAAAAAAAAAAAAAAAAAAAAAGAAACAGGAGATTGCTAAAGTGGGTGCTGGGTGAGAAAAAAAGGGTAACTCTCCGGGTAATTTATGAGTACCAAGAAGGCAGGGACCCTTCAAGTCTAGAAAATAAACTACACACACACCCTGACCGACAGCACACTCTAAAACCCTCACAATTCTGGAGGATTAGTCTCTGCCATTTGCAACTTGGACTAAGAAAATTCACTTTGTTTATCACACCGAGGGATTATCTCAGAATACAGCACAAGAAAATCAAGAGATGGAAAGCATGAAAGAAAAGTTAAAAGACTTGGACTGAAGACAGTGACCTTATATAAAGTAGCAACTCCCTTTCCTCTCACTTCTGAGTATATAGAGACGGAACAACCAGAATAGGTCAAATGACAGTATCTAGAAGAATTTCAGTAGCCTACAAAGGGTGCAGGTTCCAGAAGTTTTCTCATCTTTGGTGTTGAAGGACTGTTTCAGAGGCTCCAAGCGGGTGATCTTTTCTGGCCTCCCAACCTGGTTAGAGAGCATAGACCCCATGGTTGTCTGAAGGCACCCAACAGAAAACCACTGGAGAATCCCATCAGCAGGTGGAATGAGCTGAACCTGCCTGCTTTCCTCAGTAGATCTTATAGAAAGTGCCATTTCTGATTATCCTGTGGCTCCTCTGCAGGCTGTACTCAGCTCATAAGGTTGGCGTAGGACTACCGCAGAAGGCACCTGCCTTTAGTGGAAGGGCTCAAGTATTGCCAGCCTCTAGGACATGGTGTACTGTATCTTCTAAGGGAGCCTAAAAAAGTGCACCTATTATAGATAGGAAACTTTGCAGCCACTTAAGGAGTTTAGTAACTTAAGAGACTGAGCAGACCAAACAGAACTGGTAGTTCATATCTAAGGCAGGTTTTAATAGGTGATAAGAAAAATTAACACAAACACCTTTAAATCTAAAAATAATGCAATGTCATACAGCAGTGAAAATGAAGAAACTGTAGCTGCATGAAACAACATAGATTAATCTCAGAAACACAAATGTTGTATGAATAAAGCACATCTATCATGGAGGATAATGCCTTGATACCTTGGTAGGCTAAGGTACACTACCAGACAAGCTATCCCAGAGGTCATAGAACAGATAGGCTCACAGACCACATTAGGTGCTGTAATTGCAGTGTTACGTCAATTTAAAACACAGGGTAAAAAGTAAGGGGGAGAAGTGGAAATGGGATATGTTAACCCATGTAAGATAGAGCATAAGCAGGTAGAAGCATGACCTGAATCAAGTGTGCAGAATGTTCAAGTGTTCAAACATTCTTTCTCTGTCTTTCTGCTGCACCAGCCTTACCACTGATGGTGTGGTTCTGAGAACCAGAGTTAAGGTTCAAACAGGGGTGTCTAGAGGAAAGGCATCAGGGCCAATGACATGCATTTACTGTATGGGAAAAACACGAGGATGAGTGATGCTGGCCACAGGTCCATTCCCTAAAGAACTAACTGCCATGGCTTTGTGTTTCTCGAGCACATGGAGACAGAATGGGTATCTCCAGTGGGTGCTGAATTAGGCCCGGACAAATATTGAGTCAGCAGTGCTGTGCTGTTAAACAGGCTCTTTAGGGGGAAAAGTAAGCTCATTTATAGTATTTATCAGTTTCTGTGCTCTAAACACTCCCACCATAGCTGATTTCAAGATTCAGTCAAGTCACTGAATGCAGACTTGGGAAGAGATGGCCACATTTGAATTTCACAAGCTTCAGTGCTTCCCTGATTGAGTGTCTCTAAACCTCCATGAATGTTCAGAGACTCATGTTTAAAATCATTGCCTGACTAATATTATTTGTCTCTTAGTCTTCATATCCCTTTAGATCTATGTTCAAAGATAAACATGGTATTCTTAGTAAATTATTTATCTTTAATTTACATAGTTTATGAATCTTGTCTATCAATACCTCTCAAATTACTGACTTTGTTATAATCAATACCCAATATATCTTATGACATCTGAATAATCTCTTATAAGGTGAATTTATTTATTTTCTATGGTAGAAATGAATATTCTCATATAATATACAGCAAACACATTACAGTGTCTTAGAAAAAGACATCCTGGATGATACAACTTTAATGAAGCCCAAAACATAAAAACAAAACAAATACACTTTAGTTATGAACGTATATACAATACAGCTCACACACAGGTTGATACATGTGATATCAACCTATGGTAGATGTGAATGCATGTATATGTATTTGTGTGTGTGTATTTAAGCATTAAATAAGTCAATGTAAATCAAGTATTAGCCATGAGCTGTTAGGCATCTGAATGGAGATTGGTTTATAGTTTGGAATTTGGTAGCGATATGAGAGAAAACAGGACATACTGAAAATTCCTCAGTATTTCAATAGAAATAGTATTTAAAACCCTGGTCCTGGACAAGACCACCTAGAGAAAGAACATAGATGGAGAAGGGGACAAAACCAAGGGAATAGCTGTGAGGCCTTCCAGCATTCAGTCCTTAGAAGAGAATGACAGGCCAGCAAAAGTTCTGAGAAGCTTCCCATGAGGCAGTGGGAAAACAAGGTAGGTGTGTGTGACAGATGCGGCAAGACAACAGTCAGCCAGAGGTAAACGGCCAACTGTACCACACGCTGCTGGGCTTGAGCAAGTGGCCACGAGTCCAGCAGGGTGGAAGTCACAAAAAATCTTAACAAGAACCGTGTCAGTGTTTTGAGAGTGAAAATGGAGGTGTGTTGGGAATCGGCTGAGGAAAGAACAAGAAGAAAGAGAATGGAGGCAGTTAGCACAGCCTTTTGGGAAGTTTTGCCTTGAGGAGAGGCAGAGAAATGTCAAAGTGCATGCAGGGGGTTCTGAAGGGTTTGTTTTGTTTTTAGCATGAGCCACAGGAAGCTATATTTGCATGTGGATGGGAAAGATTCAAGAGTTGAGGAGGGAAGTGAGGATGCAGGGAGAGAATGCATACTCTTAAGAGTCCAAGCCTGGGGTAGATTGGAGGAGACCGGGTCCAGAGGATAAGAAAGGACCTGGCTTTGGATCGATGCAATGCAGGAACCTGTTCCCCATTATAGTCAAAGCAAAGGCAGAGAGTTCAAGGAAAAGATGCAAATTTGGTAGACTTAGTGGTAGAAAAAGATGCTGTTTTCCATCTCCATGTATCTGTGGCCTGGGGTCAGGCAGTCTCATTTCCAACACTAACTTCCCGTTATTAACAATGTGACCTTTGGCAAGTTATTTAAGTTTTCTCTCTATTTACTCAATTATAAATCTGACTACTAGTGCTTAAATGAGGCAACACAAGTAAATAAGAGACTTTTTTTCTTTTCTTTTTTTTTTTTTTAGGTTATGAGGTGGGAAAAGACCTTCTAAACTAAAGAGTAAATGTACCGGTCATTATAGAGGAGAATCAGAGATCTGGTTTCATAAAAACTTACAGCTGAATTACAAAACACAACATTAAAAATGTGAAAGATGGGAAGATAATTGCAGCCAGCATACAGACAAAGGATCATTCACAATACATAAAGATTCTGTAAATTAAGGCAAAATTAAACAAGCAAAAGAAACAAAGATAAGAAGATTATGAACAGACAGTTCACAGAAGAAATAAAAAATGATAGCTAAAGATAGAAAAAAATGTGCAACTTTACTATGAGAAAGGAAATTAAAATGGGATACTCTTTATTATTTATTCTACTTTTTTTTTGAAGTAAAGTCTCCCTTTGCCACCCAGGCTAGAGTGCAGTGGCATGATCTCAGCTCACTGCAGCCTTGAACTCCTAGGCTCTAGTGATTCTCCTGCCTCAGATTCCTGAATAGCTAAAACTACAGTCAGACACCACCATGCTTGGATAATTTTTTACTTTTTGTTTTTTGTAGAGACAGGATATTACTTGTTGCCCAGGCTGGACTTGAACTCCTGGCCTCAACTGATCTTCCCACCTCAGCCTCTCAAAGTGCTGGGATTACAGGCATCAGCCACCACTCCCAGCTCTCTTTTTCGTTAATATTGGAAAAATATTTTTTTTTTCTTTGAGACGGAGTCTCATTGTGTCGCCCAGGCTGGAGTGCAGTGGCACGATCTCGGCTCACTGCAACCTCTGCCTCCTGGGTTCAAGCGATTCCCCTGCCTCAGCCTCCCGAGTACCTGGGATTACAGGCATCCCCCACCACACCCAGCTAAGTTTTTGTATTTTTAGTAGAGGCAGGATTTCACCATGTTGGCCAGGCTGGTCTCGAACTCCTGACCTCATGATTCACCTGCCTTGGCCTCCCAAAGTGCTGGGATTACAAGCGTGAGCCACTGCACGTGGCCAGAAAGGTAATTTTTAAAAACTTTGATATACCTAACGTAAATGACAAGTTAATGGGTGCAGCACACCAACATGGCACATGTGTACATATGTAACAAACCTGCACTTTGTGCACATATACCCTAGAACTTAAAGTATAATAAATAAAAATTAAAATGTAAAAATGAAAAAAAAAAAAAGAAACTTTGAGGGGCTGGGCATGATGGCTCATGCCTGTAATCCAGTGCTTTGGGAGGCCAAGATGGAAGGATTACTTGAGGTCAGGAGTTTGAGGCCAGCCTGAGTAACATAGCAAGATTCCCATCTCTATAAAGAATTTTTTTAAGTTAGCCAAGTGTGGTGACATGCACCTGTCTTTCCATTACTTGGAGGTTGAGGTGGAAGGATTGCTTGAGCATGGGAGTTTGAGATTACAGTAATCTGTGATTGCACCATGTAATAAATCTCCAGCCTGAGTGACAGAGCAAGACCCTGTCTCAAACAACAAACAAAAAACAAGAAACAATAACAAGGAAAAACCTTTGAGGATATTAAATGCTGTCAAAGAGACGAGGAAAAAAAAAAACAATATTTTTGGCAATTTAATTTGGTGCACCCTTCTAGTAAGGTACTTTGTCAGTATTTACCAAAATTTAAAATGCACATAGCCTTTGATCTAGACTTTGACCTAGCAAGTCCACTTCTGATATTCTATTGCACAGAAATATATTATGTCTATGTTCAGAGTAACTACGTAGAATCTACAATGACATAAAATGCTTACAAGACTAATTGTTGAATAAAAACTGAAGTCACAAAACAATAGAAACATTATGATCCTGTTTATTTAAAAATGATAATACCTATACACATATATAGTATTTGACAGCTTAATATTAATGTTCATCTGGAAAATAAAAAATACAATCACCTAGAAATGTTTGAAAAGTGATAAAAGGGAACATGCCCTACCATATTAGAACATTCTGAAAAGCTATAAAAGTTAAAAGAGTTGTTAGCACGTTTATAGAAAAATCTATCTTTCTGCCTACATATTACATAAATGCATTTACCAGGAGGATGACTATGTGTAGATATATATTATTTATGTGTACAGAAAAGAAAAGGTATGCAATTACGTATTATATAATACATTGTTACTAATGGTTAATTTTAGAGAGAAGAATGAGAATGGCTGGGAAGGCAGATGAGAGTAACTTTGGCTCCTTATAGTAGTAACTTTGGCTCCTTTTACAATAAGCATATATAACTTGTGTAATTACAAGAACTTGAAAGGAAGTATGTCAGTCATCTGCTATGTTATAGGGAACTGCCAGAAAAATGTGATCTAAGGAGAACATATGAAATTATATGTTCTTAAATCATAAATTTGAAGTTTGTGCATTCTAATATGCTCGTCTCCTTATGGTTTAGTGCTACTGCTCTATAATATGTCATCTATCAATCTGTATGTGTTTGCCAGGTAGAAGTCTAGAGTCCCACAGTTTACTTTCTGTCTCTTTGCAGGAATGTTACTGGGATGCTTTTCTGCCATCCTCATAGGTGGCTTCATTAGTGAAACCCTTGGGTGGCCTTTTGTCTTCTATATCTTTGGTAAGCTACTATCTCCCAGTTCCCAGACTTTCATATGCAGAAAGATTCTCCTCAGTAAGTATATTTGTGTATAGTTTTCCAAACGAAATGAGTCAAGACAGATAAACCCTAGAAAACAAAATATCTTAATCTAAGGGAATAATTAGCCAATGCCATAAAAAAATTGGAAGTTCTCCTGCCTCTTATAAAGTTCTATTAACCTACCATATTGTATTATTATCACACGGTAATCAGGCATACTCTGCTGCCATTGCAGGCAGTAGGGGATAGGCTTGCAGTTCAGTGGTAAGACACGGAAGGAAGAAATCCAGAGAGTTAGGTGCTGCTGTGGGTTTTGTCTCAGATTAAGCACAGGAGCAAAGCATCCTGAGTGAGGCTCAAGTTTCTTAGAGAGGAGAAAACATGAAACACCAAGAGGATGAATTTTGCCAACCTCAGCATTTGTCCCAAAGCCTTCCATTTAGTTATCAGAAATCAAGAAAGAACTGCTCCCTCCATAACTTCCACTTCAGTAGCTTTTACATTCTACTTTCAAAGCTTTCATTAGTTTGCATTTATTTGTTTATACATTTATCTCCCCTTCTGGGCAGTGAGCTCTTTAAGGGCAGAGATAGAGTCCTGTTGGTTCTTGGGACTGTACAGAGTCCAGGGAACAAAGATGTTAGTTACCATGGAAACATTAATCAAGAGAAAACTGGGGGGATATATTAATATCAGACAAGAATGGCTTCAGAACAAGGAATATTACCAATTCACAAGAAGACATAACAATCTGAAATGTATATACACCTAATGACAGAGCTTCACAATACATGAAGCAAAAACTGATAGAAGAGTAAGGAGAAATCGACAAATCCACAATTAAAGATGGAGGCCTCAATATTCTTCTCTCAATAATCAATAGAATAAGAACACAGAATAAGTACATTTTATTCAACAACAGTAGAGTACTTACTCTTTTCGAGTGTGCTGCAAACATTCACCAGGATAGACAATTTATGGCCTACAAAAATGAGATTGAACAAATTTAAATGAGTTGAAAATGATAGAAAATATGTTCTTTGAACATAATAGAATTAAACTAGAAATCAGTAACAGAAAAGCCTCTGGAAATACCCCAAATATTTAAAAAGTTAGCAACATATTTCCAATGAGTTAAAGAAAAGACACAAGGGAAAGCTTTTAATTGAATTGAATGAAAATGAAAAATCAATATATCAAATTTTGTAGGATGTAATTAAAACAATGCTTAGAGAGAAACTTTTAACATTAAATGCTTATATTAGAAAAGATGGTTCTCAAATTAACGATCTAAGCTTATGTCTTAAAATAACTAGAAAGAGAAGATTTAAGTAAACCTAAATCAAACTGAAGGAAGAAAATAACAAAAGTACATGCAGAAATTAATGGATTTAAACCAAAAAAGAGGTTGTGTTCAATCTAAAATTGGTTATTTGAAAAGACCAATAGCATTGACAAATCTTTAGCCAGATGGAGAGAGAGAGAGAAAGAAAGAGAAAGAAACAGAGAGAGAGAGAGGGAAAGGAAAGAAAAATAACCAATATCAAGAATGTAAAAGAGGACTTTAGTATAGGCAGGGGAAAATCATTGGTGAAGACTGAAGACAGTGCCTGCACTCACAGAGAATCAGAGATAGTACCCATTTTCATAAGACAGACTGAAAAAATAATAATTCATGGGTCATTGGATGGAATACTCATAAATGTTATCCCTCGGTAGTAAGAAGTTATTAGCCTTAGAGGGAGTACTGCTGTGGATCTCTCTAACAAATGATGATGGCAAGACCTAAAAGGGGCAAACTATTTCCACATAACTTAATCATATCCCAAAACAAAGCTTAAACAGATTTACAGGAATACAAAACTATCTGGCACCCAGCAGGATATAATTCATAATGTCTGGCTCCAACCATAGATTACCAGACATGAAGAAAAGGAGAAAAATGCAACTTAAAATGAAGAGAATAATGAATTGATCAAAACTAACCCAGAGCTGACAGAGATTTTAGAATTAGTAAACAAGGGTATTGAAATAGTTACTATAGCTGTATTACAGCATAAGTCTGTATGTTCAGAAAGTTAAGTGGGGGCATAGTAAATATAAAGAAGACCCAATAAAACTTATAGAGATGAAAAGTACAATATCTGAGATGAAAAATGCACTGAATGGAGTTAATGACAGATTAGATACAATAAAATGAAAGATTAATGAACTTAAAAACAGCAATATAAATCATTCAAAATGCACCACACAGAGAAAATTATAATATTAAAATGAGAACATTAGTAAGTTGTGGAGTGCCCAAAATAGAGGAGTAGGATGGGAGAACAACAACAACATTTCTCAAAAATATATAAGAAACAATGGCCAAAAATTTTCCAAATTGGATGAAAACTATAAATTCACAGATCCAAAAAGGTCGATGAACCTCAAGCACAAGAAACATGAAGGAAATTATATCAAGTTACATTCTAATCAAATGACTCAAAACCAGAAATAAAGAGAAAATCTTAGAGTAGCCAAAGCTAAAACATGTGTTATAGAGAGAGGAACAAAGATAATGCTGAATGCAGCATTCCTTCCTGTTAGAAGCAGTGCAAGAGAGAAGGCAGTGGAACAACATCTTTAAAGTAGTACAAGAAAACAAACAAACCAAAAAAAGAAAAAGAAAAGAAAAAAATCTGTCAACCTAGAATTCTAGACCCAATGAAAAAACTGTTTCAAAACAAATGCAAAATAGAGATATTTTCAGATGTAGAAAAACTGAAATAATTAGAAATATCAATTAAAGAGAACAGTACCATTTTCAATGGCATAAAATATATTCAACGTAGGGATAAAACCTGCCAAAAGAGATGTGAGGGCTGTGCACTGAAAACTACATCTTTATGGAAATTCAAAGATTCTAGAATAGCCAAACACCTTTGAAAATAAACTACAAAGTTGTAGGACTAACACTATCTGATGTCAAGACATATTATAAAGTTATAGTCTTTAAGACAGTGTGGTACTGGCATAAAGACTGGCAAATAGATCAGTGGAACAAAATAGAATCATAGACTCATGATTCTATTTATTTCATATAAAGTAAACTGAACTGATCTCTGAGAAAAGTTCAATAGATAAAGGATAGTCTCTTTAACAGAAAGTGCTCAAAAATTGGATATCCACATGCAAAAAAATGAACTTCCATCCATACCTTGGATCATATATAAAAACTAAACCAAAATGAATCCCAGACCTAAATAGAAAACCTGAAATTATCCTTCTAGAAGAAAACATAGGAGATAATCTTTCTTATTTATGCAATGATTTCCTAAATATGACACCAAAAGCATGATTCATAAAATTAATTAATAAATTGGATTTCATCAAATTTAAAATGTATCCTCATCAAAAGGCATTGTTAGGATAATAAAAAGACAAGCTGATCCCAGGAGAAAATAATTGCAAAACACATGTATAATAAGGACTTTTATTCAGAATGAGTAAATAATTCTCAAAACTCAATAATAAAATACCAAAACAAATTGGGCAAAATCCTTCACCAAAAAAAGATAGAGAGAGGGAAAATAGGCACATGAAAAGATGCTCAACTTATCCTCAGTTATTTAAGAAATACAAATAAAAACCATGAGGTATCTCTACACACCTATCAGAATGGCTAATATTAAAAATATTGAGATATCAAGTATAGTGCCACTTCTAGGCTCTGTAATTTCCACACACACACATAAACAGGAAATGTAAAATGGGCGAATTGTTTAAGAAATGGAAAAGGGATATAATGAACATGAGCTTTTCCTAGAACTTATGTCAGAAAATATCCCAACTAAAAGAAATTCGCCCAAAAAGCAGAAAACAGCCCATTTACCAAATGTACCCTGTGCCTACAGGAGGTGTTGGCTGTGTCTGCTGCCTTCTCTGGTTTATTGTGATTTATGATGACCCCATTTCCTATCCATGGATAAGCACCTCAGAAAAAGAATACATCATATCCTCCTTGAAACAACAGGTACATATAAAGACACCAATACTTTCATGAGACCTTGTATCTGAATTTTCTTGAGACCTTAAATCTGTATTTTTAAGGGTGACTAAGTGTGTGAGCATCTCTTGGATTTACCGTTCTGACAGTAAATTTGTTTTCAGGTCAGGTCTTCTCAGCAGCCTCTTCCCATCAAAGCTGTGCTCAGATCTCTACCCATTTGGTCCATATGTTTAGGCTGTTTCAGCCATCAATGGTTAGTTAGCACAATGATTGTATACATACCAACTTACATCAGCTCTGTGTACCATGTTAACATCAGAGACGTGAGTATGTTTCCTTCCCTTCCTTTCTCCTGCTTGCATGGCTGACCAATTACTCTGCCCTCACTAATCATTCCACTTAGAGAAATGTATTTCTTATTACCAAAAATAATCTAATATTTAATTTTCATGCCAGTAGCTTTTCTGTGGTATGATTTAAGAGGTTACTGATTTTCCTAAGAAAGTATGATTTCAGAGCGTCAGTATTATTAGTAGTAATTTATCAACAGAAGTTGTGGTCTCACTGCCTTTATTATGGTAATTTACTCAATCTTTTCTCTTTAGAATGGACTTCTATCTGCCCTTCCTTTTATTGTTGCCTGGGTCATAGGCATAGTGGGAGGCTATCTAGCAGATTTCCTTCTAACCAAAAATTTTAGACTCATCACTGTGAGGAAAATTGCCACAATTTTAGGTAAGAACAGAGCCTGAGGGTCAGATAATTCGCATAGCATACAACAGCCAAAGAGTGCATCTCACTGTTTAATTTGTTTGTTCTTCATTCCCTAGGAAATCTTCCCGCTTCAGCACTCATTGTGTCTCTGCCCTACCTCAGTTCCAGCTATATCACAGCAACTGCCTTGCTGACGCTCTCATGTGCATTAAGCACATTGTGTCAGTCAGGGATTTATATCAATGTCTTAGATATTGCTCCAAGGTAGGACTCTGTTCCCCACTATCAGTTTCACATTTTCTTTAAAAGATTTAGCTTTCAGCTTTCTGGGATCCCCAAATTTAGGAAATGAATAAACCATAGGGAAGGACCACAGATAGACCTGTGGCCATTTTTTTCAGGGATGTTGAGGGAGGGGTATTGATTTGTCTTCATCCCTCTCCTTGAATATACATAGTGCAAGTCCTTTTTGATATAATTGTCTAATTATAACTAAATATAATTGTAAAATATAATTGAGTTATAGATTCATTCATGGATCAGGGCTGAAGGATACTGTCAAACATCTCTGGATCCAGACTGGAACATTCCTGTCACCCACAGGCATTCCAGTTTTCTCATGGGAGCATCAAGGGGATTTTCGAGCATGGCACCTGTCATTGTACCCACTGTCAGTGGATTTCTTCTTAGTCAGGTACAATTTTTTTGTCATGAAGGACTCCAAAAATGCTCTGTTAAATCCATTTATAAAGGTAATAGCATGTATTCAAATATTGAAAAATAAAGTTAAATTGTGGGTAATTTGTCATTAAGATGAACCTGGTAAAGAAAAATATAAAATCATTTCTTTGGTGACCTAAAACCTGGTTCATTCTCAAGAAAAGAACTAAATATCGATTGCTGTCTTTGAAACTGAAAACACACAGTTGCATAGGTGTCTTGGGATAATGATTCCACGCATAAATGCCAACCTGTTATGTTTCTGGCAATACTTTTAATTTGTATCCAGCATCTACAAGGAAGTTAAGTTTACGAAGCACAAACAAACCCTTTAAAGAGTGATCAAAGAACATGAGCAGATTCTTTTCAAAAGAAGACATATACGTTCTTTTTTCGAGAATTGTCTATTCATGTCTTTAGCCCACTTTTTGATGGGACTGTTTATTTTTGTCTTGCTAATTTATTTGAGCTCGCTGTAAGTTCTGGATATTAGTCCTTTGTCAGACGTATAGATTGTGAAAATTTTCTCCCAGTCTGTGGGTTGTCTGTTTATTCTGCTGACTGTTCCTTTTGCTGTGCAAAAGCTCTTTAGTTTAATTAAGTCCCAGCTATTATCGCTTCTCGGCCTTTTGGCTAAGATCAAGTGTAAGTCCCAGCTATTTATTTTTGTTTTTATCGCATTTGCTTTTGGGTTCTTGGTCATGAAATCCTTGCCTAAGCCAAAGTCTAGAAGGGTTTTTCTGATGTTATCTTCTAGAATTTTTATAGTTACAGGTCTTAGATTTAAGTTCTTGATCCATCTTGAGCTGATTTTTGTATAAGGTGAGAGATGAGAATCCAGTTTCATTCTCCTACATGTGGCTTGCCAATTATCCCAGCACCATTTGTTGAATAGGATGTCCCTTCCCCACCAGATGTCCAACAAAGATATGAAAAAATGCTCAACATCACTAATGAGCAGGGAAATGCAAATCAAAACCACAATGCGCTATTACCTTACTCCTGCAAGATTGGCCATAATAAAAAAATCAAAAAATAATAGATGTTGGCCTGGATGTGGTGAACAGGGAACACTTCTACACTGTTGGTAGGAATGTAAACTAGTACAACCAGCATGGAAAACAGTGTGGATATTCCTTAAAGAACTAAAAGTAGAACTATTGTTTGATCCAGCCATCCCACTACTGGGTATCTACCCAGAGAAAAGAAGTCATTATACAAAAAGATAGTTGCACACACATGTTTATGGCAGCACAATTCACAATTGCAAAAATATGCAACCAACCCAAATGCCCATCAATCAATGAGTGGATAAATAAACTGTGGTCTATATATAAATATATGATATATATATATATGATGGAATACTACTCAGCCATAAAAAGGGATGGATTAATGGCATTCACAGCAATCTGATGGGATTGGAGATTTTTATTCTAAGTGAAGTAACTCAGGAATGGAAAACCAAACATCATACATTCTCACTTATAAGTGGGAACTATAAACTATGAGGATGCGAAGGCATAAGAGTGACACAATGGACTCTGAGGACTCAGGGTGAAGGTGTGGGAAGCGGATAAGGGTTAAAAGACTACAAATCAGGTTCAGTGTTTACTGATTAGGTGATGGGTGCACCAAAATCTCACATATCACCACTAAAGAACTTACTCATGTAACCAAATATCACCTGTTCCCCAAAAACCTATGGAAATAAAAAAATTAGAAAACAATAATAAAATAAAATAAAAATTTTTAAAAAGAAGACATATATGCAGCCAACAAAGGTATGAAAAAAGCTAAATATCATTGATCATTAGAGACATGCAAATCAAAACCAAAATGAGATCATCTCATAGCAGTCAGAATGTCTATTATTAAAAAGACAAAAAATAAAAAATGCTGGAGAGGTTACAGAGGAAAGGGAACACTTACACACTGTTGGTGGGAGTGTAAATCAGTTCAACCATTGTGGAAAGCAGTGTGGTGATTCCTCAAAGAGCTAAAAACAGATCTTCCATTCTACCCAGCAATTCCATTACTGGATATATACCCAAAAGAATGTAAATTATTTTACCATAAAGACACATGAACACTTACGTTCTTTGCAGCACTATTCACAATAGAAAAGACATGGAATCAACATAAATGGCCAACAATGACAGATTGGATAAAGAAAATATGGTACATACACACCATCAAATACTATGCAGAATGAGATCATATCTTTTGCAGGGAAATGGATGGTGTTGGAGGCCATTATCCTTAGCAAACTAACTCAGGAACAGAAAACCAAATGCCACATGTTCTCACTTATAGGTAGAAGACAAAGGATGAGAATTCATGGACACAAGGAGGGGAACAACAGACACTGGATCTTACTTGAGAGTGAAGGGTGGGAGGAGGGAAAGAGTCAGAAAGAAAAAAGAAAACTACTGGAGACTAGGCTTAGTACCTGGGTGATGAATTATCTGTACAACAACCCCCCATTACATGAGTTTACCTATATAACACACCTGCACATGTGCCTCTGAATGTAAAAGTTTTTTTTTTTTTTTTTTTTTTTTTTTTTTTTTTTTTTTT
>NW_016813956.1:0-30696 GCF_001698545.2 Rhinopithecus bieti | reverse complement strand
TTTTTAGAAAAGAATATTTCCGGCCGGGCGCAGTGGCTCACGCTTGTAATCCTAGCACTTTGGGAGGCCGAGGCGGGTGGATCATGAGGTCAGGAGATCAAGACCATCCTGGCCAACACGATGAAACCCCGTCTCTACTAAAAATACAAAAAAATTATCCAGACATGGTGGTGCGCGCCTGTAGTCCCAGCTACTCAGGAGGCTGAGGCAGGAGAATTGCTTGAACCCGGGAGGCGGAGACTGCAGTGAGCCCAGATCACGCCACTGCACTCCAGCCGGGGCAACAAAGTGAGACTCTGTCTCAAAAAAAAAAAAAGAAAGAAAGAAAAGAAAAGAATATTTCCATCACCCAGATGGTCATTTTGTGCTCCTTTCCAGTCAGTACCCCTCCTAGTTGTAGCTATTACCTTGACTTCTGTTTTCATAGATTATATTTTCCCATTCTTGCATTTCATAGAAACGGAATCATATAGTACATACCCTAGCTTCTTTCGTCCATCATGTGTTTGAGATTCATCTGGTGGATGTTATAATAGTTTGTTCTTTTATATTGCTGTGTAGTGTCTCATTGTGTGGCTAATCACAATTTATCTATTGTACTCTTATGAACATTTGACTTGTTTCCAGTTTTTGGCTATTATCAATAAGGCTGCTATGAACATTGTTTTCTTTTCACTAGAATAACAGTGTTTTGGTTTCATTGCATTCATTATGGTTGCTTTTTATTAAAGGCAAGTAATTCTGGTTATCTATTTCAAATAGTGATAAAATAGTTCCTTTTAAAATTTAATTGATTAAAAAAACAAAATTTCTAGAAAATTATAAATAATTATACATTAAAATTTTCATTTGCATAATCATGCCAAAAGGTGATAATGAAAGCAAACATTAAGTGTGTGATGTATGTATAGGTATTTCATATGCAGTAAACTCATTTAACTATTGATTCTCACATAAATTGTGAAAATGAAATGCTATTATTTTCATTCCCTAACAATTAAGCTGAAAATATGTTAGCATAAGTCTTTCCACATTGAGGATGAACAATCAGAATTCTTCAAACTTAAACATGTATAGCTCAAAAGCCCATAATCTTCTCACAATTCCAGCACAACATATGAGGAATCTTGAAAGGATTCTCAGCATAGCTTACATAGTCGAGATTCATGCAAAAGAGAACATGTGTGGCACTTGGATAAATAGTGACAAATGCATTTATCTAGGTTAACCACAAAGTTCCCCAAATACCCTTTATTAAGAACACTCTGAATGTATTTTGAAATCCTTTCCATTTAACTATCGAGTCACTTTCAGGAAATTAATTTCTACATGGAAACACAGCAGTGAATGTTGTCATCTGAACTATTAATATAATGTTTCATAGAAAAATATGAAAGGGGTAATACAGACTCGGGATTTTGTGTCTCCAGGACCCTGAGTTTGGGTGGAGGAATGTCTTCTTCTTGCTGTTTGCCATTAACCTGTCAGGACTAATCTTCTACCTCATATTTGGAGAAGCAGATGTCCAAGACTGGGCTAAAGAGAGAAAACTCACTCGTTTGTGAAGGTAAAGGATAATGATTTTATGTATGGTTATAGCCATAGAAGCAGCTGAAGTTTTAAATTCTATGTCATTTTCCTTTCTTAGTTATCCCACCTTGGATGGAAAAGTCATTAGGCACCATATGGCATAAAATAGAAGGCTTCCGTGATGAAAATATCAGTGAAAAGAATTTTGTTTCCTGTGGCTCTTTTCAATTATAAGACCAGTTCGTTATTTTGTTCAGACTTTTTTTTGAGATGAATATAAGATGAATAAAAATTCAAATAAAATGATAACTAAGAACGCAGTTGTCATCTTCATAGAATTAACAATGGATTAAGAGGGCTTGCTGTGTGGGACCCAGTATGTTAGATTCCAGTACTGGATACGAGAAACAATGTCTTAAAACTTTTAATCCAGGGTGACAACCTCACTAGGGCAATGATTTTTCCTGTCTGTGGAAATTAATACTACTTTCTATTTATTGGGTTGGGTATTGTCCATGTGTTCTTCTCTGTATGTCCTCCATTTATCTCCATGCTGCTGAGGCTCCAAGAGGCTGACCCACATGGATTGCATCTTGTACTCCCTTATCCACTGGCTTCTGCTAGATTTTTGAGGGAGGGAGATAGGTAGAGTCAGTGGGTGTTTATCTCTGACAGTCTCTCTTTTGGGGTGTGCAGAAGACTGAGCTTTCTATTGCAGTTCACAGCTCCAGGAAGGCAGCCCTTTCCATATGTTCTGATAACTTCCCTCTTCCTTGTCCAGTCTTTTTTATTTGCCTTTATTTGGCAAGCTCTAGGGTTCTCCAGAATCCCTTGTGGTTTCCCTACCACCTGCCTAATCCTGTGTAAATTCTCATTTTCAACAGTGCTCACAAATTACCCAGTGTAAGTCTGTCATTTTTCTTCTTCTGGGATCCAAATAATTCAGTGGTTCAATTACTTATAAATCTCAAATATGACCGAATTTGTATTTTTGTAAAATGATAATGTGTAGGTGTTGGTGAGTTCAGGACCATGGTCTGGATTGACCCCTGTTTTGATTTCTACCATGTAGAATAAAGATTAGAGGCATCGAGTCATTTCATATAGAGGTAATGTGATAGACAATAGTTCTGAGTGAAAAATCAAGGCAAGGATTTAGAGGCCCAAGCTTGAATAAACACAGCACTTACTGAGATCTTGTTATGTTCCAGAATCTGGAATCTTGGGACACTGGAGTAAAGGAGGCAGCCATTCTCCATCCTAATGTGGAGGATAGACACAATAATTGATAGCACTACACTGTTTTAGGTAAAATAGCAGAGGAACATGTAGGGCATCATGAAAGACCAGATGAGGAGTTCTGATTCCAAGTGGTGGTAAAATCTTATCAAGTGGTAAGATATTTTACACTGGATGGTGGTAAAATCTTATCAAGTGGTAAGATACTTTACACTGGAGCCCAACTTGCACAAAAGAATAAAATCAAGAAGCAGGATGGATTCTGAAGGGAATCACTTGCCTACATAATCAGGAAAGGAAAGAAAGTGGATTTAGGGAAGTGGGAGTAGTCAGAGTAAGGAGGTCTTGTTTGCTGTGTTAGGGAGTTCAAGGTATAACCTATAAGCAGTATGATAGGAATCATAGCAATACTAACATGGGCAGATTTTCTCTCTAGCTAGAACACTCTGACCTAATTTGAGAATCAAGAAGACTAGTTAAATGACCATCTGTGCAGTGGCCTACACAGCAGTGGTGAGGACTGAACTCACCTCAGCAGTGGTGAGGGCAGAAAAAGCTGAGATGAAGACAAGAAGAATGTTTATAAGATAGAACTGAAAGATCATGGTATTTGACTAGATGGATGCAGGAGAAGAAAGGTGTCAAGGAGTCCTGGGTCTCTAACCTGAGAGACTGAATAGAGCTGTGGTCTGAACAACTAAGCCAGGGAATGTAGCAAGATGAGACCTTTTCAAGGGGAAGATCATGATTTGACTTTGGGACATGTTGAGGTTTTTTTTTTTTTTTTTGAGACGGAGTCTTGCTCTGTCACCCAGGCTGGAGTGCAGTGGCCGGATCTCAGCTCACTGCTGCANGACAAGAAGAATGTTTATAAGATAGAACTGAAAGATCATGGTATTTGACTAGATGGATGCAGGAGAAGAAAGGTGTCAAGGAGTCCTGGGTCTCTAACCTGAGAGACTGAATAGAGCTGTGGTCTGAACAACTAAGCCAGGGAATGTAGCAAGATGAGACCTTTTCAAGGGGGAAGATCATGATTTGACTTTGGGACATGTTGAGGTTTTTTTTTTTTTTTTTGAGACGGAGTCTTGCTCTGTCACCCAGGCTGGAGTGCAGTGGCCGGATCTCAGCTCACTGCTGCAAGCTCCGCCTCCGCCATTCTCCTGCCTCAGCCTCCCAAGTAGCTGGGACTACAGGCGCCCGCCACCTCGCCCGGCTAGTTTTTTGTATTTTTTTTAGTAGAGACGGGGTTTCACCGTGTTAGCCAGGATGGTCTCGATCTCCTGACCTCGTGATCTGCCCGTCTCGGCCTCCCAAAGTGCTGGGATTACAGGCTTGAGCCACCGCGCCCGGCCGGGACATGTTGAGCTAATGGTAATAGTGGGATAATCATGTGGACATGTATATTAGCTTCCTAGGTCTGCTCTAACAAAGTGCCACCAACTAAGTTTCTCAAAGTAATTTATTGTCTTACAGCTCTAGAAGTCCAAAATCAAGGTGCTGGCAGGGCTGGTTCCTTTTAAAGGCTATAAGGAAGAATGTGTTCTGTGCCTTTTTTATTCTTTTAGCTTCTAGTAGTCTCAGGCATTTTTTGGCTTGTAGATGGCCTTCTCCCTGAGTCCTCATGTCATCTCTTCTTGGTACACATCTGTCTTTGTGTCCAAATGTTCTGTTTTTATAAGGACATCAGTGATATTGCATCAGGGCCTACTCTAATGACATCATCTTAACTTGACCATCTGCAAAGACCCTATTTTCAAATACAGTCACATTCACAGATACTGAGTATTACGATTTCAACATCTTTTGGGGGAACATAATTCAAGTCATAACAGCAAGCTCAACAAGGGGCCAGATCATTAATCTGAAACTTATAGAAACTATGAGAGTGAAATGGAGAAGAAGATAAAGGAGAAAAATGCAGATGTTCAGTACTGAAGACCTGAGTTTAGACCAAATGGCTCAAGAAGAGCCTGTTGATGGAAAATCACAAGCCAAGACAGAATGCCAACATCTAAGGAGGACCAAAAAAACAAATGCCCACACATAACAGAGATGAAAGAGTCAGGTGTGTAAGTGTGAGAAATAACAGGAGAGTAGAACTCTCACTGAAAACTCATGGGCATGGCCTTTTAAGAAAGATCGCTGATGAGCAGTAACAAGTGAAGTGAAGAAGCTCAAGTAGATGAGGTCAGAAAAGGAACTTAGTCACCTTGTGATCGGAATTCTTAGTAGCTTTTTCAGGGTACATTTAGCAGAGATGAGTGTACAGGCCAATTTGCAGTTTGTTGGTGAGCGAGGGTAGAGAAAGTAAGAGAAATATTTTCACAAAATTTGATAAAGGGAGATAGGCATATAGCAGAGAGGGATATTTCATTAGTTGGTATTTCACCATCAGAGTGTAGAATCCTGAAGGAAGGAGGGCACTTGAGGGTCAGCCATCAAGGTCTCAGTCAACATCGTGAGAAAGTTCTCCTCTTGAAGTGTGGGTCTCACCTCATTGTTGTTCTAACAAAGGGCAAAGGACTGTTCCTCTTTTGCTCTTCATATGTGCTCACCTTCATCACATTTCAAATTCTGCATTTTGGGTTGTTTGTCCAGAAGTGACCAGTTTCTTCTATTAAAGATCCAGTTACCTGGCCTCCCTGCTTGAGCACACATATGACCAGAGATGCACCAACTTACGATGGATTTCTGCTTGGTATTCTTTTCTGTATTCTTGCTTTTATCCATACACTCCAATCTCCCTTCCCGTGACCTCATGTTAAAAAATTCATTACTAGGCATATACACAGCCTCTAGTACCATGTCTTTCGTTTTAGTGTGAATTTTAAATAGGTATAATCCACATGATACTGAGAGTGAACTGTTTAAAGGCAAAATTAGTGAGCTATTTTATTAAGATAGGAAATTTTTAGGTGATATTCAAAGACAATGACATAAATTGTGAAACCTTTGTTTCCCCAGGCAACACCAACCTCGGACAGGGATGAGGTAATGATTCACATTTATAGAGGGAAGAATTGTCTTTGTGTGACTTCAGTCACAGTTTGCTTCTATCAAATCTTCAGTCTCCAATGAAGCTCAAATATTTCTGGGAATCCTAACGAAGGACTTGTTTTTATGAGTTTTGTGTTATCGTTGCAATGTCAAGATTGTGTGTCAAGTCAATATGAAGTTTAAAACCATTACCAATATGTTCATGTGATTTACTCTTTTCCATTATTTGGATATCCCATTACACAGGCACAGTGGATGATTTAGGTATTCCAGGAAGCTGTTTCTATACCAAGGTAGCTAGCAATAATGTGACTATGCCCATTATCAACCCAAGCCACATAAATGTATCCCAAATTTTAGTCCAGCAAAATACATTCCCACTGCAGCCTTCCTTTCACCATATCAAAAAATGCCAAGAGCAATTTCATTAACATAGTAACAATAGGATGGAGATAGTAATTTTAAACAATTGTGGTTAAAATAGCTTATTTCTAGAAATTTTCAAAAATATGAGACTATATGAACATGTTACTAGTGCCCTCTTCCCCGCCAGTACTTTAGAAATGGTCCATGCAAATGAAAGATCTTTAATCTTGTCAATGAGCTGAAACTCGTGATGTTTCAAGGCTGAGCCATGCTTTTTTGAGCCCTCAGTGTCAGTACTTAATAAATATCTGATGAATTAAATTGAAGCACTGGCATCTTCCAAATGTCTCACTCCAATTCACTGCATGAGTTTCCAAGCAGAACTGCTTTGTCTACAATGTCTTGGAGAGGTTTTTGGTAAAGCCAATCCTTTAGTTCTTACCCACCAGCCACTCTCTTCCATAAGATTCTAGAGTCTGAACGTACACTCACTTTTACTCTTCCGTTAATTGCGTCTCTTTTCTATTTACCGAACCATTGTTACCAGATCGCTAATACTGACATTGTGTGCCTGCCTCCATTATTGCTTTGGATAAGTTTCTTAGGGATTTTCCTCATTCCCAGGGACTCTCTAGTCACTAATGAAGAAGTTCCTAGTGACTCCAACTCTACTAGACTTCTCTATATGCCAGGCATGTATAGATGTTATTGAATATTAGCAATGAAAACAGCTTAGGTTCAGTCTCAGACAATGCCCACATTAACTATATGTTGAGCATATGTGCAGAAGTGCAGAAATAAATCAATCTAGAGGTTCCTTCCCATCAAAAATTAAAAATAGTTGCATTCAGTCATTATAGCAAACACTCAATATTCCACCCATATCCCCTCAGTTCTCTTTACCGTTTTGCTGCATACCAGCTCCTGATGAGTTTTCATTCCCAACACGTGGAACCTGTTTTTTCTGTTAGAGGGCTCCCTCAGGCTGCAGGAGCCAGTTTTGCCTGCCAACCTGGATGTACCTGGGAATTTGTGCCTGCCTGGGAATAGTTCTTAGTCAAAGCATCACTACACAGATATAAATGCTCCATCTCCCTTTGCTTCTGCTTGGCAAGTGAGGTTCACACTATCTCCCAAATCCCCTAAGAATTGAACTGGACCTTACTTTATATCCTTTCCAGATCTACTTATGCTCTCCTTAGTCAGGTTTTCCTGGAAATATATCCTAATAAATCATTTTTATAGGAATCCTCATCTCAGGGTCTGCTTCTAAAGAATCTGACCTAAACTAGTTGTTTCCACAAGAAGACCTAGGATGCAGATTCTTATAATAACTTCCAGAGTTGTATCACTGACAAACCAGGTGGCCCAGAGACCCCCTTGACGTTTGTAAAAGCATTGGTGATAATGTGGGCCTGCTGTAGCATTACAATTGCTGACTCTGTCCTGTTGTGCATTGGAATGAAAGATGGGATACAGGTGTAAGGGAAGGCACTGGCTTGGTCAATACCTCTAGTGTTTGAGAAATGTGTGGAAATGGCAATTAGAACAACTTTGAAGTTGGCTGTTTGATGGTGGTCATGATCACCGATGTACTCAAGATGGCCAGTTACATCAGAGTATGGTGTGAAAGTCAGAAAATCTCCCTGGCAGCATTTAAAGATATCCTGATCTCCAATAGCAGAGGGCAGACATGTTCTTAAGATGGGACTCAGGATTCGATTGTCAGAGTAGCAGAAAATGCAACGACAAACACTCGACTTTATGCTAAAGTCAAGTCCTGGGAAGTCTCATGCTAAAGTCAAGGCCTGAAATTTACCCTGAAATTTATTGGTATCCTTATCCCAGTACCCCATGCTGGGGGATGGCAACATCCCTTTTCCTGAAGATCCCCATGCAGAAAACACAGCTGATACAAATACCTTGCAAGACAATACTTGCTTAGTCAAATTCTATCCTCATGTTCTCTAATACCTTAACAAATAGCAAACTTGAATACTTGACAAATAGCTAGGTCAGGTCTTAGGATGATCCAAATAGTGTAGTACTGGCTCTGCTAAAGTGGAAGGGACAAGAAGAGCATGCCTAGAATATGAGACCAGGGTATTGGGGGCAGAAGGTAAGTCCAGATAAGGGAGATCTTGTTAATATGAGGGCACAGTGCTGTGACTCAGGATTTAATATCATTGAAGCTTACATGAAAATGCTCAAAAACAGTTCACTCCTGCTGAGTCAGTAATTCAGATGCAATACCACATCCCAGGTGGAATAGCAGACAGTAATACCATTTGTAAAGACGTGGAAGATGCTAGAGTAATGATCTCTGTTGTATTCCCATTCAACTCACCAATGTGGCCCCAGAATAAATAGATTGTGTCAAATGGTGGAGGACCACCACAGATGGGATCCAGTGGTAGTCTTAATTGCATATGGTGTGCCAGATGGAATGCATCAACAGAGGCTCTGTTACTTCCTATACAGGTATTGATATGGCGAGTGTGTTCTTTGGAAGTGCCATTGGAAAGGAGGATTATAAGTAGTTTGCATTAACTTGGGACAGACAACAGTACTTCTTTCACAGTTTTGTCAAGGAATATGTTAACTCGCCAGTTTCTTTGACAACATAATCTGAAAGGATCTTGATTATCTGCAACATCACATTGTTTCACTATAAGCATGCAATTATGTTAACTAGAGCTGAATAGCAAGAAGAAACAAGGACTCTGGATGCCCTGTAAAAATATATACACTCCCAAGGGAGGGGAGAGAAAGCCTACAAAGTGTTAGGGACTAGTCACGTAAGTGAAGGTTTCAGGGATCCAGTGATCTTGAATATGCCAGAATATCATCTCCAAGGTAAAGGACAAGTTATATCTTGAAACTGCTACCACTAAGAAAGAATCACAGAACTTGGCAAAAAAAAAAAAAAAAAAAAAAAAAAGGTGTAAACCTCGTCATGTTTTAGAGGGAATATATATCACACATCTAATAAGACAGTACGCTAACGCTTACTTGCCCCAGCCTGAAAGTCCATCCTCAAAACACTCTTCCCTGTCCTTACAACCAGGGGACTGGGTCTGGGTCTGGATGGCAGACTCCTCTGCCCCCTCCAACCTAAGTGGTTGGGCCTTCACCAGGTTATCCAAGCTCCTCCCACAGAGGTAAAGCTAACATCCTTTCCACACTTGACATTCAGAAATTTCCTCGCCCCCAAAATATTCTTCCTCCCTCACAGGACCAACCTCACTGCACTTAACAAAAATTCCCGAAGTTGCCAGTCCAGAAGGCCCTAGTCCATTACACCCTCCACCTCCAATTGTAAATCTTTTATCTCACATCTTGTTTCAGATACTTCCTGATATTTCCTCCCCAGGTCCCTGAATAGTCAACTCCAATTTCTCACATTAATCCGGGGGCCTTCGGAATATTCACTCCTTCTTAAATCTCCTTTTTCTCTTTTTGTCTTCTTTGTCTGTGGGGTACTATTAAGTCCCCAGTCCCCACCCCCAACCTCTGGCAGTCAGGCCCCTGTCATCAATCTCACACATTGCCTCTTAAATCAGTCACACACCCCTCTTTCTTCCAACTGTTAAATTTGTTAGTCCACAAAAATCCAGCAGTTCACTGCCCTTTCTGTTAACCTAACTACATAACCCTGGTCCAAAATAAACCTGCATCTTACCTACTCAGCCAAACCATTCCTGAAACCTGTTTATACTCTTTCTCAGCTGAATACCTTTCCCTCCAAACTATCAAATCCACCCACATCATCACACACAGAGCTGTCACCGTCCTTCACCTCATAACCTCTAAACTAAACATGTTACAAGCCCGATTCCATAAAACACCTCTTACCAACCCCTCCCCTCTCAGCTGGCCCAGCTTTTCATGTATCCAACCCAAGGGTGCTCCCTGGAAAAAAATGCACACACAATTCCCTCAACTGCAATCTATATCCTTCTGTCCCATCGGGGCCACAATGACTATTAATTAACTAAAACCCATTTTTCTCTCTCCAAAACCAAACAGCCTTCACCTCCTCCCCCACCAACATTCCCTATCAGACCCTCACAGGGGCTTCCCTTGCTAATAGCTATTCAACCTGGAGAAATAAAATGTTGGAACAAAAAGTTTGTCCAGGATTCAACCCCCATCTACTCGTAGCTTGCTACATTCACTTACAACTTTTGCCTCTCAACCCCCGGTCTTTTCTTTCCGTATGGCACAAACTCTTATCTTTGCTTGCCAGCAATTTGGTCAAGAACGTACACCCTGGTTACAATCTCCAAACATTAGCATTTTGCCAAACAACCAGACCATCCAGGTTCCTTCGGTAGTTTCTGTCTCATCTTCCTCCACACTCACTAAGCGGACTCTACATCTCATTACTCTAGTAACAGGATTAAGCATCTCTGACGCACTTGGCACTGGAATAGCAAGTATATCAACCTCAACTTCCCTATATTTAAAAAAAAAAAAAAAAAAAAAAAAACCTCTACAGTCCTCTATAATACCTTAGAGGACATGCATACTTCCATTACAAGCCTCCAAAGGCAGATAAACTCTCTTGTGGGAGTCATTCTCCAAAGCCAAAGGGTCCTAGACCTGCTAACCACTGAAAAGGTGGGCACATGTGTATATCTCCAAGAAGAATGCTTTTTAATATTAGTGAATCTGGCATTGTTCATGACAAAGCCCATGGGATCCATAACAGGGCTGCAGAAATCCAACATCAAGCCACTAACTCTTGGTAGCACAGGTCATCCTTCCTAAAGTGTATGCCTTGGGTAACCCCTTTCTTAGGGTCCCTAATCTTCCTCCTCCAAATACTAACAATTGGTCCATGTGTACTCACCTCCATATCCTGCTTTATCTCCCGAAGGCTGAACTCCCTTGTCCAGGCAACCACCCAGACACCCACTGATGCCATCCTTCTCCTCCACCAAGTTCGGTATCAGTGCCTCCAGGAAAACAACTCCGAAGTCGGACACCCACTACTGCAAAACCCCAACCCTGATAACAGAGCCCCTATTCAGCAGGAAGTAGCCAGATAGTCAACAGCACCCCTTTTCCTTTTATATTAAAGTAGAAGCCAAGAATGTTAGTCCACACTACAGCACTTTGTAAGCCTTCCCCACCGCCATTTCTCAGACCTTGGTCAAAGTGAAACATTCCACAGGGGTTTGGGCCATAAGAAACAGCCTGCCTCTTATATTCTGCTGGGAGAAAGTGCAAAAGTGCAAGGAACACTACATTCAGCCAGTACAAGGGCTAGAACGGCCTCACCCTGGCAACACGTAATCAACATTTTCCCAGGCAGCAGGCCATCCCCCCGGCAGATCCCTCCTGCCCAGACCTATAAATTGTCCCAGCCTTTAAGCATCAGTGGGCCCTGGCATTAAGCTGGTCTCCCGCCTCTGTAGGTCTAATGCTGGACATAAAGCCTGCATTTGCTGTTAAGCCTCTCTCTCTCTCTCTATCTTTCTTTAACCCTTGCCTTCCCTTCAAAACCTGACACCCTGGAGCCAACCACTGAAGGGTACTGGCATATAAATACTCTAACTTCTGTACCTTTGGTTAGGACAGATCTGAGGTGCAGACTACACTGTTCCCACTGCTCTCTTGTAGCATTAGTCCAAAATTACCTTCCTCCAGACTTGGCTTGTTTTCGTACCCTTGTTTGGTCTCCTTTCTTTCCCTGCCCACTTCCCAACCTCCTTACTATTTTTGTTGTTGGTTTTTTCCCCTGAAAATATGATTACATCACTTTAACATTAATCTTCATCTCAGGATCTGTTTCTGGGGAAGGCAGCAGTTTATTTTGGCAATACTATTAGTATTATTTTCATGTTAACATAGGCATGCTACAATAAAGCAAAAAAGTGTATTCATTGGGAACAAAGATAGCCAACAAAAGAGAAATATGTGAGACTATAAAATCAAAGGAATTTTGAGAATAATCCTAATCCTAAATTTGAATTAGAAATATAAGGAAAATATTATAATTTCTTTTAAAAAATACTCTTTTCAAGTTCTTCCACTGAAAACTTCAAAAAGCCGTGAAACCCAGGAACAATGAGCACTTAGTGTTCAAAGTGTGGTCTCTAAACGTTATTTCCTGCTGAAAGGACCCCGCACTTCCTAAGAAAGCCCAGATCTGAGAATAGAAAATATATAAGAGGAAGCTGGAAAGTTTTTTGTGTGTTGGAAGACAAGGAAGCTATTCAAGACCACAAGAGTCATATCATAATGACATGGAAACCAGCTTGAAGGGACTCCCACTGGCCAAAGAAGGAAGAACTGTAGCATCAGAAAGGAATAAGAACTGCAATAGATTGCAAAACATCAAATAAAATCTGTGAGGTCATAATAGTACTTGGTCATTTTTGCTAAGACACTAAGTTATTCTAGAAATTTATCAAGTAACTATGGTAACTTTCCTATTAAATCTGTATTCCCAGTTTACCAAATGTTTGATAAAGTAAATTTCCTTTTTTATAAAAATATTCTAGCTCGTAAATGAAGGAGACATGATAGAATTAGAAAATCACCATTTTATAACTTCTAAGCAAATGATGGATCTAGGCGTCATTTACTAACTGTAGTTAAAAGCCATAGGTGAAAGATTGATGAAAACTTTATTAATAAGTAAGTCAGGCTAAGAATATTTGAAACTACCGATTAATCTTACCACCACTAAAAGTGAGACAACCTGCTATTATGTGCCTCCCAACACGGTGCGATAGTACCCTGTATCATCTCATACCCCAGTGAAGTGTTTTTGTGCTGAATCTAACCAAGCCTCTGTAAATACCTCACAGTTTGCGGAATGTAAGGAAATACAAAAATATATCAAATGATCCTAAAAGGGAGCTATTAGCCAAACCAATTATGAGAGACATTCTGCAAGGGATCCTGTTTTATTGATGTTGTTTTTAAGTAATGGCAAATGTAAACTGGGAGAGGGGATTATTATAAAATAAGAGACATGAGAGCCTTAACAATTAAGCGCCATTATGTGGATCCTATTCAAATTCTCTCTTAAATCAAGCAAATATAAAGGACACAACTTTGAAGCAATTGGGAAAATTGTCATAATGGTTGGATATTAGGTGATGTTAAGGGATCATTGTTTATTTACTAGATGTGCTGATAGCATGTTAGTTATATTTTTTAAAGTTCTAATGAATTAGATAGCCATGCTGAATGTTTTACAGAAGAAATGACATAATGCCTGAGATTTGCTTTAAAATGCTACAAAAAAACAACCATTGAATGTTGTTGATAACATTCAAATGACCAAATGAAAACTCAAATGGCCAAATATTGATAATTATTGAAGTGGGTGAATATGTACACAGTTATCTTAAACTGATCTACTTTTTTGTATGCTTAAACATTTCCATAATAAGATGATAAATTTTAAAACTTAATACATAAAACACAGAATCCAAAAGAAACAATTTCAAAGAATCTCACAGATCAGCAGAAAGCTTTGGGGCCAGCAAACAGAAAGATGGTTCTCCTTCAGGTAATCAGTACTAGAACTGCCATATTGATGGCAGATGGGAGTGTTATTATATAACACATGGACATTGAACAACTGCTGACCTAGGGGTTTCAATCACTAAAAGGGCTCCTCTTTCAGAAAATGCCAGAAATCGCCAAGCGTGAAACAGAACAGACAGTACAAATATTCTGCAACATACAGAAGAGGACCAGCAGAATCTGGACTTCTGAAAAAGAAAAAATCCAACTCAATAGCAACATCAAAGTCTCCTGGGCAAAGGGGTTAAAGATTTACAACATTTCTTTAGAGGAAAAAAATAACTGGTTCAATTTACAGAGAATCCGCTATGTGCCAAACATTTAATGAGCACTTTAAAACATGATTAAAAAATTAAAAAATATTTGTTAAGCATGAAATAAATGATCTATAATGCAAAATCCCTGATTTTAGTGCTTGGATATGTTTAAGTAATTAGTAGATTACCTTCGAAGAGTTCTAAGTTAAAAGTATTAGGGGACAGGCATGGTGGCTCACACCTGTCATTCCAACACTCGGGAGGCCAAGGCACGAGGATTGCTTGAGGCAAGAAGTTTGAAATCAATCTGGGCAACACAGCAAGACCTTGTCTCTACCAATTAGCTGGGTACAGTGTTGCATACCTGTAATCCCAGCTACTCGGGGCTGAAGTGGAAGGATCCCTTGAGTTCAGGAGTTCAAGTCTGCACTGAGCTATAATTGCACCATAGCACTCCAGCCTGGGTGACAGAGTGAGATCCTGTCTCTCTATTTTTGTTTTTTTTTAATGTTTCTGGATATTACTATAACCAAGTGGCTGAACCAGAACCTACAGTAATTGCAGGAGGAGCCATGAGAGAAGCCACACCTTCCAGAGGACATGCCTCAATAAAATGTACCTCTTTCTGAGTATGCCAAATGTCAGACAGATATACTGTTTAGAGAGGAGTGTGGAGGAGACAGGGTGAGGGAAGGAGGGGAAGGAAGGAAGGAAGGAAGGAAGGAAGGAAGGAAGGAAGGAAGGAAGGAAGGAAGGAAGGAGAAGGAAGAAGGGAAAGAGAAGGAAGAAAGAAAAAAGGGAGAAAAGGAAGAAGAAAGGAAGGGAATTAAGAGTAAAAATTTAATAGGGCATTTATGGGGCATTTAGAAAGCCACAACATTCCTGTGAGAACAGCATTGAATACCCAGAGCCATCTTTAATAGAGAAATCTTGAGAGCACTTATGGCAGGCAAGCTTTATCTCCTGGGCAGGGAGAGAGACTAAGGTTGTCTGCTTATTATGCCATGAAATTACTGGCAGATTCCCAGATTTCTGGTCCACTGGATGATTTTGACCCATACACCTTCCATGAAGCTTTAAGGAAAAGGTAAAAGTAAAGTTAAAAATTAAGCTTTTAACTTTGACACAGCGATGTCAAAAGATTTGGTGAATGATTTGTGGGGCTAAACTTGGTAATCCCAGAAAGTCAATATTGTGTAAAGTTGAGAGAAAAGTCTTCACAGAGGAAGAAGAAATCACTTTTTGTTCCGAATCAGGTTAGTCTCACTCTTACAAGGGGCTCATTAAATGAAATGAACAATCAGTTGATTCCCCAGAGGGTCATAAGGGGACATTCCCTGGCAAAGATATTATTGAAAGTACTTAGCAATAGGGGAAAATTTGGGGAGGGGTGGAATATGCCCTATCTTCTGAGGCTTTTCACAAGAGAAAAAAGAACATATTTTTAGCAATCAGTGTGAGGTTCACAGGGACACAAGAAAACAGAAGTGTGTGTTGTACAGTGTGTGATGCTTGTATAGCTGTGGTGTGCTGTGTCTGTAATGTGTGTGGCACACTGTGTGTGCCTGGTGCATATGTGCCTATGGTTTGTGTGTGCGTGTGGTTATGTGTGTGGTGTTTTTAGTTTGTACTTCCATTTTGAGGATGCAGTATTGTAACGTGTTTATAAGTTTGGTTTGCTATGTGTCTGGAGTGTATGTGTGCAGAACATAAGGGGAGTTTGTACCATGTGTTTATGTTGTATGTATGTATGTGATGCATACATATGGGTGGTTTGTGTGTGCGCTTGGTGTGTATGTATATATGTATTGAAATAAACAGCAGGCCCAGAAGACGTTCCAGTGTGTGATAATGATGGTTGGCAAACTGCTTACTCAAAAATACTTTGCAAATCCAATCTCAGGACTTAGGTATCTTTGGGGCACTAGGTATCATATAATCTGATATGGTAAAATCCTGAGGTCTAAGCTGACTAGCACATATTGGTGCTGAATTCTGATGGTAAGGGGTTGCCTGACAGGAGACTGCTCCACTCCGATTCATCCACAGTACTTCCTGCCATAAAACTTTGCAGCAGTGGCTGCTCTATCCACAGAAACTGAAGATATGGACAGGGGCATGTGGAAGTATAACGAATGATTAGCCTGTGCTTGAGTTGGTGGTATCAGTAAGCAGATAGTATCTTTCAGCTCTATTAAGATACAGGGGGAAAAAAGGAATTTGTTTTACCTTTGCTTACTCCTTTTCTGACTTTCTTCCTTTCTTTTTGTACTGCCAAGTTTCTGATCCATAGCAATCTCCATCTGCCTGAAAGGCTTCTTTTAATGTTCCTTGTAGAGCAGGTCTACTGGTAATGAATTCTTTCCATTTCTCACTTTGAAGGAATATTATCATGGATTTAGAATTCTGGATTGGCAGGGTTATTTGTTTGTTCTCTGTAGTTTTCAGGTCTTCCATATATTTTTAATCAACCAAAACAATCACAAAAGTAAAATAAATATCAAGGGAAGCACATAATGGAGGTGAATGGGCACTGCTGTGATGGAGCAAGTTACCCTTGGAAGCAGTTTTAAATCAGAGAGGAGTACTGGGTAGTGTTTGGTCAGTTACCTCTCTACATTATGCTGACATCAACGTGTTTTGTGCTCACAGTGGGTGGAGGCCAAACCCTTCAGCAAGAAGAGAAGCAACTTCAGTCGTGTATGCAAATGGATAACCAGTTGCCTCCCAAAAAAGGTAGCACTTTATTCTGTTCCATTAAATAGGCTTTTTGCTTCTTAAATATTACATCACAAATTCCATGTGGAGGAATATTTTTGTGAAATACATATGGGGTCTTAAAATGTTCAGGAAAGAAGGTAGAAGAAACTAGTCCTACTACGGTTTTCCACCAGAAAAGCCCTAAATAAAAGATTCTACATACTCTGGTGGCTCACACTTTATTTTCATTTTTGTACACTTGTCAGTTTATAATTTAGTGGAAAATATCAGAAAAATCTGGGCTATTTTGATTCCATCCCCAAGAGAAGGAGAGATACATCTGTAAGAGGAAGTAAGGCAGGATGAATGTTCTTGAGTCCCTGCATTCTTGGACATCAACAGCTGAATGTGTACTGAATATTTTTTAAGAGAAACTGTTTATTTTAGGCAGAGTAGTGTAATGACAATAAAGGATTACTGCTATTGGCTTAGTGTTGTGTCAATGTCATGGGGGACAAAATCTCAGGAAAGGAGATGAGCAATAGATTGTATAATTTTTCAACTTATGTAAAAGTTACTGTATATTAAATTTTATATTTCTTATTGTATCAACTTTGGTACTTAATTATTTTGATTGTTTAAGTTGTCCATTTAATCTACATTCAAAGTTTATATATATATATGTATATACTTTTTTTTCTAATATTATTCATTTCTGCCCTTACGTATTTAGTTCCTTTTAGACTCTTTGGGTTTGTTCCTTTGTTCAGTTTCCAATTTTTTAAATTCTTTCTTTTTTGATAAATATATTAACAGATTCACATTTTGCTCTCTCCATGAGTTTGATATGCAGTATTCTTACTATTATTCAATCCCAAACACTTTAGAAATCCCCCTGTGGTCTTCTTTTTAACTTAAAACTTGCTTAGACATAATTCATGGACTTTCTGGAGCAATGTGGAGGAGAGAAATGAGTAAAACTCAAAAGGGTACCCCTAAATGACCAAGACAATGAGCCCTTCTCTGACGTGGTGACAGTGACTTCGCCTTTACCATGTTGAGACTTTTTTCTCTCCTGCAGGAGTGTTTACAAAGTTTCTGATAGCTTTCTAGATCCATTCACTTCCCTAAGATAATGAGTTTAGGCTGCAAATCAAAGGAAGGGCTGACTGATTATTAAAATTCTCAGGGGTATTCCTTTACCCCCCCTTCTATTCAGCTCTTAAGTTCATATGGCACAAAATGTTTTGGCAGTCCACTGACAAGGTAAAGGGGCAATGTGCTCATCCTCCATTGACCATGTAAGTCTTTGACATCTAAGTATTTTAGGAGAGGGTCTCCTACTATATACTATCGCATTGCTAGGACCTTGGTATTTGATTCCTGTTGTCCCCATATCATGGAAGGCCCAAAATTCCAAGATCAAAAGTCCACAGTGAAACATCTGACTTCAATGCTCAACTTATGTTTTGAGGCCCCCATCTTCACTAAGCCCTTGGCCTGAATATTTCGTCTTTCCTCTTAGATCACCCATGCTTTTAATACAATGTTTTATTTTAAGCATATTTTTATCTAATATTCTTATCTTTTAACAATGGAAGCTCAGTCTAGTCCAGGAAACTAGCCAACTATTTGTTGGGTACTAATGCTTTTTTTCATTTAACAGTTTACCTAAAGAGTATTCCACAATTTTCGGCAGAGATTTTTCCTCAGCATTTTTATAGCTGCAAATGACTTTGGTATGGATGGATATATTATAATTTATTTAAATGGTCACTGATTTATAAACATCTAATTTGTTTACAGTCTTTTACTAGTTCAAATGATTCTATAAGAATGTTGCAAAATGATATACAATTCAATTCAATAGGATGATATAAAATATTTATACATCTAATAAAATACCTTCCAACATATAAAGCAAAATAATCCTATGAAAATTATAAAGATATCAAATCCTAAATAAAATATTAACAGAACAAAGCAAGTCTAAGAATTTATAAAACCATTAAAAAAGCAACCACTACACTAAGTCAGGTTTATCCTCAAAATGAAAGAGTAACTTAATGTTAGAAAATGTATACATATCACTCCACACAAATTAATTGAAAGATGAAAACTGTATGATTATCTCAATAGATATAAAAAATCTATTTATTTATGACTTTAATATTTATTTGCAATAAAAAATTCTTAGTTAACTATGAATGTGCAGTAGACAGAATTCCAAGATGGCCCCCAAGCTCCCTGGCCCCTGTTTTAATCTTGGGTGGAACAATGATCACAGAGGATACAGCCCAGAGCCCAGAGGGTGCAGCCAAGAGCCACAAGAATTATCTCCAGGCCTCATGAAAAATCCAACATTGGCTTGGCTGAACTTCAGAACCTTCATGGATCGATGACTCCTTTTCGTCTCTATTTTCCCACCTTGGAACTGGAATGTCTATAGCTTTATCCTACGCCTGTTCCACCATTACGTGGTAAAAGTGTTAGGGGCATATAACTCGTCTCTTTAGTTTCACAAGCCCACAGAGAGAAACTGTGCCCAAGGATGGATTAATCATAGGCGCCTCTTCCACACCTGATTTAGATGATGAGAATTTGGACTGTGCTATGAGATTTTGATGAGGTTTTGAACATAAGTTGATAATGTAATAAAACGAAGAATTTGGGAAGCTTGAAATGGGTGAATGTGTTTTGCATGTGAAATGAACATGAGTCTTTAAGAGCCAGATGGTGGACTGAAGTAGGCAGAATTCTACGTTTACTTTCAAGATTCCCAGCCCCTGGTGTAAACACACTTTCTCCCAGTTATTTAAGCAAACATTAAGCTAGGTGCTGCTTCAAGGGGTTTTGCAGATGTCATAATGGTCCCAAATCAGTTAATCTTAAATAGGGAAATTATGCAGTTAGGAGAGATCTAATCACATGAACCCTTTAAATCTGGTTGTACAGGTCAGAGACAGAGTAGTTAGATTCAAAGAGTGAGAGGGATTCAACATAAAGTAGATTCCCATTGCTGATTTTGGAGATGGAGGGGCCATACTGATTAATTTTGCCATTTTGAACTTCACAAAACTAGATTCCTATAGTATATACTGTCTGGTGTCCAGCTTCTTTAACTGAACGTGTTTTTGTTGAAATTCATCCATATTTATCCAAATTGTTGTGTAAAAGTAGTTCCTTCCTTTTATTTCTGAGTAATATGCATTGTATTAAAATACCACAATATGTTCATTCTTTCCAAACATTCTACTATTTTGAATAAAGCTGCTATAAACATTTCTGTACATGTCATTTTGTAGACATATACCTATATTTCTCTTGAAAAAAATGCCATTTGTTGAAAAAGACTTTACTTTCCTCCAATGAATTGCATTAGTACATTTATTTTTTAAAAGTTAACCATATATGCCTGTCTGTTTCTGGACTCCCTACTTTCTTCCATCAATGAACTTGTTTGGCTGTACACCAACTGATTACTCTAGCTTATATCAATAAGTAATTACATTTTTTTAAATGCCGTTTTTCTCCACATTGGGCATATATGAGTCTTTCATCCAGTGTATTTTTAAAATGTTGGAAAAGAAATAGTTTTCTTGACAGAAAATGTCTTTGTTGTTATAAAGGGGACTTACATCCAAGAGTAACACAGGGTGTTTATAAAGGGCCTTTTAAAAATAGACATGAGCCAAAGAACTTTAAAGATTGGCTTAATTTTCTTGTAATTTCTAGTTGGCATTATAATTTTAAGGAGAATATGGTACTATTATATCAGTCTCACATCTTCCTATTATATAATAATTATCAAAGGTCATTAAGTACAATAAAATTTTAAATTAATATCTAGGAGTCCAAATTTCTGAATGTCCCTCCTATACTTAAAGTATGTTTTTATCTCAGCTGTGTCAATAATTGAGACTTTCTGTTTTACTTTGTAGTTCCAGGTTTCTGTTCCTTTCGCTATGGATTGTCTTTCCTTGTGCACTGTTGTAATGTTATAACAGCAGCACAGCGCACATGCCTGAACCTCACAATGGTAGTCATGGTGAATAGCACAGATCCACATGGTTTGCTCAACACCTCCACAAAGAAGCTCCTGGATAATATAAAGGTATATCAATAATTTTCTCCACAGTCAAATGTTTAAAACCCTTTCTTGCTAACTAACTTGAGTAAAGATGGAATTGTATTGATATGATAATATAATTTAAAAAGAAGCTCAAGTCTTCATCTACCTTGCCAGGAGTGACCTAAATAAAATGCTCCATGATTAAAGTATGCCTCAATACTTCTGAAGGGCTTGTTGTGTAAATCCTTCTATGCAAGGGAGAATAAAACCCTAAAGTTAGGGTTTCTTTACAATCTAGAAATTTGGACAAGAGAAAAAAAAAGGAAAGCATTTTAAACCAGAAGTGGAAGGTGAAGACACATTACATTTTAAAGTTTTGACAAGCAGGATATTTAAATGTTTCATTAATTTCATTTCTGGAAGATAATCAGTTGTTATCTGCCAGAAGCTGTAGATGCAGGAAAAAATAAAACAAGATAGGTAATGTCAGTAAAAGATGGAAACTATAAAAAGAGTAAAAAAGAAAAACTAGAAATCAAGGAAACTATATCAAAGAATGCTTTTGAGGGGCTCATCAGTAGACTCCACACCACTGAGGACAGAATTAGTGAACACGAACATAGATCAATAGAAACTTTCAAAGTTGAAATGCAAAGAGAAAGAGAATGAAAAAAAATTAACAGATCATTCCCAAATTGTAGACAGTATCAAATGGTGTAACATGTACATGACCAGAACGCTAGAGAGAATAGGAAACAAGAAATATATTTTTTTAAAATGGCTGAGAACTTTCCATAATTAATGACAGACATCAAACCACAGATCCAGGAAGCTCAGAGAACACCAAACAAGGTAAATAGCAAAAAGAAAAACAAAGAAAAGCCACCTAGGCATACCATATTTAAATTTCAGAAGACCAAGACAAAAAGAACATTTCAATAAAACCAGAGGAAGAAAATACCTACAGGGGAACAAGTATAAGAATTATAGCAGACTTCTCATCAGAAACCATGCAAACAAGGAGAGAAAAGTGAACTTTCTAATGTGTTGAAAGAAAGAAAACCCCTGCCAACCTAGAATTCTGTATTCAATAAAATTATTGACAAAATTGAAAGACTATAAAATTTCAAGCTGTAGCTGTAACTTGAAAAAGCCTTTATTGTCTTTCAATTTTTGTCCTTCAATTTTCCCTCCATATATATGAATTTACGGCCATTGGGCTTACCACAAAAGAAATGTTAAAAGATGGTAGATTTTAATCCAACTATATTGATAACCACTTTAAATGTGAATGTTCTAAACACACCAGTTAAAAGACAGAAATTGTTAGAATTGATAACAAATAAAGATCCTCAAATATTCTATCTACAAGAAATCCTGTTAAAATATAAAGAATCAGATAGGTTAGAAGTAAAGGGATGAAGAAAGATGTAAACTATGCAACCATGAGAACACAAATAAAAAGAAAACTGAAGTAGCTATATTAATTTTAGATAAAGCAGAGTTTATAGCAATGAAGATAACCAGAGATAAAGAGGGCATTACCCAATGATAAAAAGAGTGAATTCTCCAAAAACAAATGATTCTAAACATGATCCCTAACAACAAATGATCCTTAACAACAGAGCAGCAAAATATAGGAGGCAAAACTGAGAACTGAAAGGAAGAATAGAAAATACACACTTGGTAACTGTTTTCTATTTGTTAAATCTGTTCTTTGCTAATTTTTTTTTGTTCACATTTTGCCTTCTCTGGGTTTAACTGAGCATTTTATATGATTGAATTTTATCTCCCCTCTTGATATATCATTTATACTTGAAAAAACCTGTTTTAATAGCTTCTATAGGTTTTATGATATACATTTGTAAGAATATAAATCTACCCCATATAACACTACACTATTTCATGTATCATGAAGGCATCTTGTAACAGAATATTTCCAATTCCTCTCTCCCATCTCTGTGACTACTGTTATTCATTTTATGTATCTATATGTTATAAACACTCAAAACATTCCTTCAACAAAAAGTTATCTTTTAGATCAATTCAAAATAAAATATTTTCCACTTTCATTTATTCTTTTCTAATGGTCTTACTTCTTAAATGTAAATCCACATTTTTTAGCTATACCACTTTTCTTCTGCCTGAAGAATTTCTTTTAACATTTTGTGTGTTGTGCTTTTGTAGTTGCATATAAGAAATCTTTGCATAACCCAAGATCAAAAAAAATTTCTATGTTTTAGAAGCTTTATAATTTTCATTTTACAGTTAAATCTATGATTCATTTTGAATTACTTTTATATATGTTGCATTAAAGATTTTTTTTAACATATGGATATACAATTTTTTTCCAGCCCAATTTGTTGAGAAATCTTTTCTTTCTCTGTTGAATTACCTCTGAATGTTCATTGAAAATTAGTAGTTGGAGGTGTAACACTACCTACTGGAATTTT
The DNA here is from genome assembly GCF_001698545.2 of Rhinopithecus bieti. Classification (NCBI taxonomy): domain Eukaryota; kingdom Metazoa; phylum Chordata; class Mammalia; order Primates; family Cercopithecidae; genus Rhinopithecus; species Rhinopithecus bieti. Next base: position 7,531 of record NW_016813956.1, on the reverse strand, counting down.
AAGACTTACACAGTTATAGTAATAAAGACAGCATAGAATTAGTGTAAAGACAGAAAATAAATCAATGAAATATAATAGAGAGACTGACACACATATGAACAACTGATTTTTTAAGATATGCAAAAGAACAAACATAAAACTGGACTTCATCAGAATTTAAAATACTGTTAAGATAATGAAAAAACAAGCCAGTGACAGGGGCACATGTTTGCAAATCATATCTTATAAAGAACTTCTATCCATACTCAATTAAAAAACACAACCCAATACAAAAAATGGAAAAAAGATGTGAACAGCTATTTCACCAATGGGAATACACAGAGGAAAAATACTCACATGAAAAGATGCTCTATATCATTTGACATTGGAGACAAACATCAACTACAAAGATAAATTACTGCACACTGATTCAAATGGTTAAAATTGTAATGATTGCAAATACAAAATGTGTGCAGGAATGTGGAGGAACTAGAATTCTCCTACAGTCCTGGTGAGAATGAAATGTGGTGCCACCACTTTGGAATACATTTTGTCATTTCATAAAAAATTAAGCATACACCTACCATATGAGACAGCCATTCCACTGTTAGTTATTTACTGAAGAGAAATAAAAACATATGTCCAATCAGAGACTTATACATAAATGTTCTATAAACATTTTTGTCTAGCTTTATTTCGATAGCCAAAAAACTAGAAATAACCTAAATGTCCATTAGTAGGTGAATTAATGAACAAACTATGGCACATCCATAAAATATAGTACTACTTAGCAGTATAAATAGAATGAACTACTGACACAAAGAACAACATAGATAAAACTTAAGATAATTATGCCAAGTGAAATTAGCTAGACAATAAAAAAGAGTACATATGACAGGACTCCCTTAATATAAAACTTCTAGGTGGTGATAGCTTCACAAGTATATATATAGATACAGTTTATTGTGTCAATTATCTATTTTATATAAAATCTATTATATATAAAATCTATTTTATATAAAGTCTATTTTATATAAAAGTGTTTTGAATTGTATTCTTAAATATTTATGGTATTCCAGTGCTTTGGTTTAAATACTGAGAACCTCATATTCTAGAGAAATGGCAACTCATGGGAGTTGTATTTTAGAGCCTTCTCTATGGCTCTAAAAGAGGAGGGAGCTCTTGAGCTATGGAACTTGAAAGATTTCTCTAGCACATGCATCAGCCTGCCACCCCATGAAACCTTTTGCCATCCCATGAAATTTCCTGTCACAATTCAGTTTACTGCTACATAAGGTACTACATTTAAAAATGAAGAAATAGAATACATAATTATTCTAAATAGAAAAACACACCAGAAAATTATTCCACAAAGCATATCTAAATTGTAGTCTAACATTACAAAATAACCTAAAAATTAGTAAAGCAATTATAGCTATGGAAGATACTGCACCATAGTGCAGTATCTACAAGAACTCAAAGTAGACATGGCCAGACCACAGGAGGCTATACTTGAAGAGCAGATGAATGAAAAAAGGAAATTGACAGGAAAGGATTATCAAAAAGTCAGAAAGAACACTTTAGAAAAAAAGATGAAATAACAAGAAAAACAAGGAAGAACAGACACACACAGATATTTTACCACAGTAAGAAAACACTGATTATAGAAAAGAAGATGAAAAAGAAGGTAGATGAGGAATATTCTGTAGTCAGTCTTCCCTCTTCCATCAAAGTCAAGGAGAATGTGTTATTATTCTTTTTAAAGTGTACCAACCTGACAGAAATTCTACCATAACTTTAAAGTATATATTCTTTTATTACTAATGGTATTACATATTTGTATATTTCTGTGACCTATGGTTATTGATCATTTCCATTTTGTTCTCTTATAAATTATCTAGTGATACCCTTAATACATTTTCCTTGCTTAGGTATTGTACATCTCTTATTCATTTATATGACCCATACAAATGTGTATATATATTTATTTCTAAGATTTACATAAAGTCATTTATACGTTTATATGTGGAGTTCTTTGTTCAATGGCAACTAGTTAATGCATTGAATAGAAAAATATAAACTGAGGATTTATTTTTCTGGTGTGAGTAGTTTCAGTCTGAGCTCAAGGGATTTAAACCAATTCTGGTGAACTTTTTTTATTTTCTACATTCTGCTGTGGAGAGTGATGGCTTTAAGCCATAAGAAAAACTATCCAAGATTTTGAGTGATCGGTTCACATGCACAGGGAGAGTTGAACAAATGTTTGTTGGCCCATCTGATATGGGTATGGGTGAGTATTGACTTCCTTGGTGCTTCCTGTGATTAAAAACAAGAAAAAACAAAACCTGACTGAGCATTCTGCTTCATCTTCTGTGTAGCCTTCTTCCCCTCAGTGGAAAAGATCTGGAACTTCCCTGGCACCCAGGCTACTATACAGATGTGTCTCACTGGTTATTATTTGGTACTGAGAGTCACTCCTACCAAATTTCTCCATGGAAGTCCTTTTCCATCCAAGAGAAATATACACTCTAGAGGCCACAGCTATAGGGTGACAGGGACTTGAAAAGGAAAGAAAAAAAGAGGAATGGAGGGATAAGATAATAGTGATGACAACAAACATATGGATTCCTACCTATTTTATTTAATATTGAACCAAAAATAACACCCAGCACATTCACCGTTTATTCAGGAAACTCTTTGTTACTTAATATGTTCCTCCTAATTATGCAACTAACAGAGAAAGTTTAGAAAATGCCACTATCTTAGACACTTCCAAATAAAATTTATCCTGTCCTCCCCTACTACCATTAAGATTTCTTCCTATTCAGTGGGTCCAAAAACATGTGCAACCTCCTTCTTCATAGTCTCAACAATAAATTCAACATTAGGATTTTCTTTTATCATTCTTTAATAATGTAAAAAGAAACTATAGAAGGCCCTCTAACGTAGGAATGGACCAACAAATGCATTCTGGATAAAACATGCCACATCAGAACCAAGTAAAAGAAGAGAAATGACCTTTTCTTTTTACTGTTCCTTGCAGTTGTTTTTACAGCTCAGACAGAACTCTTCATGGTTTTATCTTCTCTCTATCATGACTTTTCTCTCTGGGAGCAATATGTATGTGGGGAAAAGTGGTTTTGTGAATGAGTTTAAATTAATGGAGGAGTTAGAGAAAGTGAACAGGCAAGAGGAAATTCACAACTGTAGTATACTATGAAGTACAGGAAATTAACTATTTAAATGTATGTATGCTGTGCAGGAGGAGTTTACATGCAGTTTAGCAACATTCAAGAAACAAGCATTAAATGTCTATGCTGTGAGAGGTACTGGAGGGAGGTACAGATGGTGTCCTTGGCTGTGAGGACTTTACATTACTCCAATAATAAAATGTAAATATGTATAGAAAATGGTGTGATTAAAGAATAAAGAAGGTCATGTGATAAAGAATACTAATAAGAAGGGAGATACTTTACAAGAGGTGAGCCAGAAGAACAGTTTCCCTGAATCCCTGAATGTCACAGTAAATTTCTGATATGCAGAGTGATTCGATGTATCCCCCCCCTTGTCTTTTAGAACCCTGTGTATAACTGGAGCCCAGATATCCAGGGACTTATCTTGAGTTCCACCTTCTATGGTTCCATCATCATCCAAGTTCCTGTTGGATACTTCTCTGGAATATATTCTACGAAGAAAATGATTGGCTTTGCATTATGCCTCAGCTCTGTGTTAAGCCTACTTATCCCACCAGCAGCTGGAATTGGAGTAGCTTGGGTCATTGTATGTCGAGCAGTTCAGGGAGTAGCCCAGGTATTAAAATAATGCTAAAACTAAACAGAGTTTAAATTCACAGGAAGTATTAGAGATTAAATGTCAAAACTTTCTCATTTCAGGGGATAGTTGGAACAGCCCAGTTTGAAATATATGTCAAATGGGCTCCTCCCCTGGAACGAGGCCGACTTACTTCTATAAGTACATCAGGTAAAGAGTTAGAGACTAGAATGTTTGAATCCTATTTTCATCTCATTGCATTATGTTCTTCCCTAGAGCCATAAGAAACATGTGTTTTGAATGGTCAAGGGCTTTGGAAATCATCTATTTCAGCATTCTTGCTGTGAAGATGAGAGAATTGTATAGAATGGAGAAGAGGCATCCTTATCTCAACAGAGAAAAAGAGAGAAAAGAAAATATTTTTATTTTCTTCTGATATCTGTGTTATGATACACAAATTTATTTCACAGGAAATTGTTCATTGCTTCAGTGAGACTACATTATCTGTACTTTCAGATGGCTGCATTAATTAGGGATGTTCTTTGTACCTACTGATTAGGGTTTTTGCTGGGACCCTTTATTGTCCTACTTGTGACTGGAGTAATCTGTGAATCTCTGGGCTGGCCCATGGTCTTCTATATTTTTGGTGAGTCTCCTTCTGTAAAATCCTAGTTATTATTCAGCAGAATCTAAGAAAAATTTAAACATTAAAACCCAATATAATGTAATAATTCATATAAAGTTAAAATTAAAAATCAAGAACTCCACTGAGTGAAAGAGAGAAGTCAATATTCATTAAGTTGCTACCACAAGCAAGGTATTATGATGCTTAAAACTATACATGTATTTTCATACATAACTTTTGTAATTCTATAATGTAGGTGCTATAGATGCATATGCTTTTATATGAAACTCTCCAGGAAAAGGATGATCAGAATAAATAAGTTTATAGATTTCAGAAATATATTACTTTTTATACTTAACATTCAAAGCATGATGTGGAGCACTACCCCATAATCAAACACATTAATTTCTACGGTAAAAAATGAAATCTGTGCAAACTAAAATACACACAAAAACTATAAAGAAATAAGGTTTACAAATAAGTGATAATATCACTTTTGGCTCTCTGATCTTGATTTCAGGTTTGTGAATAAGAAAATGTGGATAGGTTCTATTATGCCCATTTGATATGTGAGGAAATTTCAAAAGGCTTAGGTAACTTGATCAAAGTCATATACTTAAGGCAAAATTAGAAGAATTTATTTACAAAATGATCACTTAAAAAGGTAAGTATGAGATGTGGTAGAATCCCAGGAATAGTCCAGTTACCTGGGGCTAGTGATACAGGAGCTCGTAACATCTAGCATCCCCAGGTCCAAAGCCATCAAGCAAGGAAGTAGTTATCAGAATCCATTAGGAGAGCTCTATAGAGCAGGATGCCTCCTGATTTTTCATAAAAGGACACATAGATTGAGGCAATCACAGGACAGAGGTAACCAGGGTTTGAAAAAGCACCTTGATCTCACTCAATTCTCTCCCTCTCATCTCTGCCTGGAATTTCTGTTGGCCAAATCCAGGTAGAAGCAGAGGACATGGGGGCCTACTGATGTTCATTCATATCAGCCATCTGTAGCCAAAGCAAGGTGAAGAAGGATGAGGAGAACATCTAGGGAGACAAACAGAAGATATCCAATACATACAGTGAGCAGATGGCAGAGGCCTAATCTGAAAACACAACTTCCATCCTCAAAATTCCATTGCTGTTAATGACTGTGTTAGTCTTCAGTAGTAGACAATGGTCAGTATAGTGATGGAACATTAGCCCCTTATCAGGAAAGGTGCTGAAAAAACTGAGAATGGCTAGCCTGAGGAAGAGAAAACTTGAGAAAACATACCTTGTAGGACTTTCATATAAATAAAATGCAGATCTGTTTTGAATTACAAAACTAACCCAAATATGCAAAATTATGGGGAAGCGGGGGAGCAGGGGAGAGGTTTCAGCTCCATATAAGGAAAACTTTGGAATAACTAATGCTGCCCAACATTGCTGATCAAGGGTTGAATGACATCTAATATTTATGTTGTATTTCTGTGATAAGATCATGTACAGCAATGTATGCCACTTACAGTTATCATGGGTGGCTTCATGAAACTCAAACGAAGCTGTTACACAACTACACTTTGTACTATGATAATAGCTTTACTGTGAAGTCCCTCCCATGTTTCTACCTTATCACTAAGAATCGAGGAAAAGAGATTAGATGACAGCTGTTTAGGAATTTAGGTGTCTGCCTCCCACAACCCTTTTACTGGAAATTACATGATGTCCACATATGTCAAATGACCTGTTCGTTAGTGGCAGAGGGAAAACTAAAACCAAGATTGTTTTAAAATTCCATTTGAATATTCTTGCCAATAAAGTTGAACAAATCTGAATAGATACTGTTTTAAAGAATAAGACAATAACTGTATTTAAGCAGCTGATAATTGCTGGAGATTACCAAATAGAGTAAATTGAGTCACAGACTTACATTTGCACTTAAAATGGCCTGGCCAGTTGGGCGCAGTGGCTCATGCCTGTAATCCCAGCACTTTGAGATGCTGAGGTGGGTGGATCACCTACAGTCAGGAGTTTGAGACCAGTCTGGCCAACATGGTGAAACCCTGTCTCTACTAAAAATACAAAAAATTAGCTGGGTGTGGTGGTGGCCGCCTGTAATCTCATCTACGCAGGAGGCTGAGGCAGGAGAATCACTTGAATCCAGGAGGCGGAGGTTGCAGTGAGCCGAGATCATGCCATTGCACTCCAGCCTGGGCAACAAGAGTGAAACTCTGTCTCAAAAAAAAAAAAAAGCCTATCTATCCTGCTATATTTGTCTCCTAAAGACTATTTCAAACTCCTTAACTCTTCTCAAATCTCTAAAATGATTCCCTTTCCCTGTCTTCTATCTCAACTAACCTCCCTTTGACCATTGAAATCATTGCATAATCTGTCTGTACCCATTGCCTACATTTCCTAGCATCTCACACTCTCCTTAACTCACATGTGACTAGTGTCTGCGCCATCAAGCACAGCTGTTGCCAAGATCACTTATGGCTTCTGTCACAGCTGCCCTGAGGCCAGGCCAGAGGGCCCTTGCCCTGGATTCCACATTGTGGAGAGCCCATTCTAGTCCCTCTCTAGCTAGGCTCTCTTCACAGGGCAGGTGCCAAGACAGTAGGCTCTGTAGAGCTCATGACTCCGCTTCTAATCATTATACTTGGAATGTGTTGCTTAAATAGAACCAAGGCTATTGGTTATATTGGAAAAAACCAGCAGGGTTCTTCCCAATATCCATTGAATTGGGGAGTGACCAAGGGAGGTACGAGGCACTATTTGCACAAGATATGAATGGTACACCATTGGGGAAGGCAAGGGTTTCCACATATATCCATTCAAAGTACCTAGCAAGGTGGGAATGGATCTGGGTAGGAATGGGTCAAGCTTCAGACTAGTCACCAGAGATTTGTGTTCAGAATTCTAAATTTAAACATGACTCTTCAGGTTATTTTTTTTCCCTTTGGCTTCTTTCAAAATTGTCTTTGATTTATTGAAGTTGAATATTATATTGTAACTGAAAATCAAGTTAGTTGCTTACCACATGCACAGTCCAATTAACAAGAGTGGGGGCTGGTACAAGAAAAGTGGATTTATTCCAAAGCTAACTTGGGGAAGGGAAACAAAATTTCTTGCTTTTAAATGTGCCATTTCACCTTTGGAGCTGAAGTGGCAAAAAAA
>NW_016813955.1:0-1696 GCF_001698545.2 Rhinopithecus bieti | reverse complement strand
ATTTTTCATTGCCCTTTCTTTGAATTCCTCTCTTTCTGGTGGTAGAATGGGAGAAGCCCATGCCTGGTGTCCACTTTGATTTTCCTGAGTCTCTGATTGTAGTTGTACCTTTCGTTTCTTACTAGCTGCCTGGGAATAGGAAATGGTTAGCATTTGGGGCTTATTAGACACTGGAAAGCGAAAATGATTTGTAAAGTCTTTTCTGCTTTAAAAAAAAATCTTAAGAAAGTAAAAGTAAGTATGTGTTTCCTGCATTACTTGGCTTGTTAGGAACTTCACTGGTAGCTCTGCATCCATTTAAGGAGGTCTAGGTTTGTTTCTGCTTTGCTGTAACAACTTCTCAGTTAAGTTTTTATTTTAAAACATCTGTGATTAGTGGGCCAGGTGCAGTGGCTCACGCCTGTAATACCAGTATTTTAGGAGGCCGAGGGAGGTGGATCACCTGAAGTCAAAAGTTCAAGACTAGCCTGGTCAACATCTCTACTTTTAAAAAAATACAAAAATTAGCTGGGTGTGGTGGCGGGCACCTGCAGTCCCAGCTACTCGGGAGGCTGAGGCAGGAGAATCACTTGAACCCGGGACGCAGAGGTTGCAATGAGCTGAGATCGCACCTTTGCACTCCAGCCTGGACGACAGAGGGAGACTCTGTCTCAAAAAGAAATATATATATATATATATATTAGTGGCCGGTCGCAGTGGCTCACGCCTGTAATCCCAACACTTGAGGAGGCCGCGGCAGGAGGATAACTTGAGCCTAGTAGTTCCAGACCAGCCTGGGAAGCATGGTGAAACATCTCTACAAAAATTAGCCAGACATAGTGACTTGCGCGCCTGAAGTCAAGAGGATCGCTTGAGCCCAGAACGTCGAGGCTGCAGTGAGCCATATTTGTGCCATTGCGCTCCAGACTGGGTGACAAGGCAAGCCTCTGTCGAAAAAAAAAAAAAAAAAAAAAAAAAAATTGGTTATTAAAGGACAGGTAAGCTCTTTTCTGACTACCCAATAAAAAATGTATTGTGTTTTCACTGACCTTGTCTTTCAAAATGATACTTAAAATCATAGTTTCAGTACTGCTGTCGAAAAATCTGGGGCGCAAACTGCATTGTTTCATGATACTGTAAATTATAATGTCATTTTCTGCATTATCAAATTTAAATTTGAACATCAGGTGACATTGGATAATAAGGCCTAAAAACGAAAACTACTCATTTATATTTCATGCTTGACCACCCAAGCTCTTTGCATTTTCTCATTAATATTAATAATTTAAAGGAAAATTTTCTTCAAAGCAAGCTATTTGAGTTAACATACTTTAGCCTTGTTAACTACAAAATGCTTCCATATTCAGTTCATAGCTTTAGGAGCAAAATATACCCAAGGTGATGTGAATTTGCATAGTGCTTTGAGAACATTAATAAACAACCATATATCTTTTTAATCAGTAGTCATGTTATAAGATGCAGGGTTTACACAGTAAACAAATCTACAAAGAAAAACACTAGTTTATTTCTCTCTTTCCCCCAAAAGTCTCAATTTGTGTAGGTAAATTTCAACAGAGTTTTATTTATCTCATTCTTGGAAATTCAGGCAAATTGATAGTTTTGTTCTGTTTAGGTTGATGGTTGATTACTTCTTAGACTGCTGCTTTAAAAAAAAAAAGATATACATATGTATATGTACAAAGACATTTCTTTTTTT
>NW_016813954.1:188219-200763 GCF_001698545.2 Rhinopithecus bieti | reverse complement strand
AAAGAGAAACTGTCAATCTTTTGACAAGCTTCAAACTTAACTTACTCTTACAAATGTCAAGGTTAAGCATCAAGTTTGTCTCATCAATCTTTGTAGTTTTACAACTAGGAAAGAAACTAGCTAACCTTATCTTAAGGATCATAAAAACATTAATTTAGTGAATCAGCAGATGTGAAAAATCTCTGTCTCTTGTTTGTTCCTTTACGTAGGCTATGGTGTCTGAATATTGTTATATTATCCTGGAATTTAAATAAACATTGTAGAAAATCCAGTCTTTGGGAGAGCATACATGGTTATCATTTCTACTGTCTGAGAAACTGCAAATGTCTTCTTAAACAGTGATATCTCCTGCTTTGGACGGTGAGCTGGCTGCAGCTCACTCTACTTTCTGTTTTCTTTTCTTCCCAAAAATCACTAGTAATTGGACAAAAAAGAACACTAGCCATTCCACTTAGGGTATAGATTTTCTCTTCCTATTAGGCAATCACTGGTCACCTCTTGCACTGTGTAATTAGAGTGTTCACCTAAGAGAATGTGGGAAACTGATTATAGATATAAGATTTAGATTAATATCCTTATTTTCCTTGTTTAAGATGAAAACTGTATTTACTGCATTCTGAATCCCAATTTATGGTGGTAGTCCTACCTCTTTTGTTAATTAGGATGTGTGTGGGTGTGTGTGTCTTTGCCTATACACAAGTATTGTTCTCAGTCACTACATTATTCTTAATTTGGTTATTCTATGATCTGCAATTTAATTTAGATAATGGACAAATAGATTACTCATGTTTATACAGCAAGTGCCCTCGTTTTATTGATTACTCTGGGAATATTTTAGAGAAAATATTCAGCAACACAGGAATAAAATTTGAGGTTCTGGTCACATCCTCTCTTCCTCCAAGTATTGTGTATATTTTTAATGTGTTTTGGACTAAAAAGTAAAATTTATAAAAATGACATGTATTGAATTTCAGTCCCTGTGTTAAGTATCCTCCCATATACTGCTCCACTTTGAACTATCAGTGACTGAATTCATGCTCCATTTTACAGTAGATGCTCAATATATATTTATTCATTCTTTCAATAAGTAATCTACTCATACTAAAAACTAACTACATACAAACTACTCAACCATGCCCTGGGATTGGGATTGTGTTGATGAAACTAAAGAGATATAAAATAAATGAAAGCCCCAGCAGAAAGCTACAAGTCAACTTGTAGAGAAATGTGGGTGTACTTAAATGTAGCAAGTATAAATATCGGGGAGGTTGATGCTCAAGAGGACCATTATGAAATCCTTTATTTAAAGCAAATACATCAATTGACATTTCCTGTGTATTTCCACCCTCTTACCTATGTCTATTCAAATAATCCCTACTCCCAATACTTTATCAATATAGATTTTCTCATAGTGAATTTCCTTAATATAGAATATGTGGGCCATGCAAAGCCCAGATGGAGATGGCCTTTGTGATGCAGAAATAGGATTTGGTATTTAGACAATTTTTTATGTTAGAAAAGGATGGTCCTTGTTGTTGTTTTGGTGCTGCATGGTTGTTTTCCCCATCACAAAAACTGGAGTTTGTGATTAGGAGTTAGCAGTCTGCAAAATGACACCCAACTGGGTTGCCGAGAGGCAGGCAGCTGCAAAGGAAAGCTCAGGCAATTATGGGTTTGAAAGAAGAATAAAAGCTTTCCCTAGCCATTCAGGATAGTATAATCAAATCTGTATCTGTCAGTTGCTAGAGTCAGATCACGGAGTTTGCCTATGATTACATAATCTGAAACACAGGACATAGAAAACCCATTAAAAGAAATACTCGGAAATGAGCAAGGTACTATACAGAGTTTGAAATTGCCTTTCATAAGTTATCTCTGAATAATCAAATCTAGGGAGAAGAGGAGCCAAGTGGGAAGTGATGGACATTTTGCTATAGAAGAAAATAAGCATTTCTATGTTATTGTTTCTTCCCTCAAATGATTGTTCTAATAATAATAATAATTAAATAATAATTTAAAAAAATCTAGCAAAGATCTCGCTTCCACCACTTGTGAGTGAGAAATCAATAGGTAATATTTCCTAAAACCTCCACTTTTGTCCACATTCCCAAGTGCAACCTCTCCTCTTCTGTCTTTTTCTTTCCTCAAATAGGTTTTATTCAACTAACTCTTCTATTTGGGTTGATGCTGATTTTCTTCCCTTCTCTGGGTCTTGCTACCTATGCAATACAGGTGTGGGAAAGGAACTGTAGATAAGATGGTACCTGGCCCATTTTGTATCTAATCAGAAGATGAACACATTTATGCTAGTAAAAGCGTATACAAGATAGTCATCCAGGCCGTCTATCTTGTAACTGATATCATTGACTGTTCTGCACCAAGGAAATTGTTATCCACGACATATAGAGCTCACTCTCTTGGTCTAAACAAAACTTTTATGGTAGCCATATTGGCAAAACACTGCTGACATAAATTTTATGTGGGGATAAAAATATGCTTGGAGGGGTGTAAATTTTATATGGATATACAGATTTCAGAATTCAAACCTGACAAATTGATGAGATGGCCAGGGAGAGCTGAATTTTCTTCTTTAAAAGGTGATAAAAATAACTCAAGGGCTATAGACTGAGATAAAAATAAATGCCCTACATAATGTATTTGATGTAATTTATGATGTCTTTCCTGTGGCTGTTCTTAACAGACTGGAAGGAAATGGGCTATAATGCCACTGGGCCCTGCTTTCAGCTGGCAGAGGTAGTTGGTGTTGATTCCTTCCCACTGAAGGCTCTTCCTCCACAGTGAGTATAATAGATACAGGGGGATGGTATGAGGCACCAGTCAGTTCCTTCTTCAAGGAGGGACTATGCTGCACAGCTACTGGGAATCAAGTTAACAGAGAGCCTCCAGCTGCCAGTCCCTTCAAGGTTTATGTCAACTACACGGGGTCACTTCACCCTAGGCCACACTACTTCTTGGAGCATCCATATCCAAGGTGGGGATTAAAAGGCCTGATCATCCCAGCCCAACCTGCAACGACTCTGAAGGACCATTCTAGCTCCAGAGCTTCCGGCGGGGTTGGCCAAGTCTGTCCTTAAACTTGCAGTGCAGCTTGACATTTCCCTCTGTTTCTTTCAGCTTCCTTTCTTTCTCTTCTACAAATGCTGCCACTGCAGGTACTTCTTAATAACCATCCTGGATGCTAAACTCTTTCTCGGTATCTACTTCCATGGAAACACAACCTGGGACCAGGGCCGTATTATGACTTTTGTGAGCCCTAGGCATTTTTGTCTTCATTTACCTATTCTTCCATAAAAATGTTAAAATTATATTTTATGATTATATTGGTATAAAATGAATATATTAATATTGTGTATTAAAACACTTTTTTCTACCTCAGAGTTAAATTTTTCTTCTTATTTTAGAGCAAAGGAAAACATTTTTTTTGTGGACACCACACCCTGTGCCTACTATGCCTAATGGGTATGTTGGTCCTACTTGTTGTAGGAGCCAATTGTGTACCAAGCATTAGACAAAATTATGGAGCTTGAGAGGATCGTTTTTATTGCTCTTCCTCTTTCAACCTTAGGTCATCAGGTCCCCCAACTATTGCCTACTTTTCAGGGAAACCAACCTATAGTGAGCTCACCTTTTGAAAAGGATCATATTCCTATTAAGATGTGAATGATTGATAAATCTGAGGTTTCATTATTTTAACCCTACAAGAGGGTAGTTATGCAGGCTTGCTTTGTATAACAGAATAGTTCTTGTTACTGATTGGGTCGATTTTCTTCTCTCTCCCTACCTTCTTTCTCTGTGCAAATTTCCTGTTGCTCCATTGAATCTTCTTAAGGGTACATAGATTGAACCTCAGGCCTGTGAAAAGCTCAGATTGCCCTTACCCATGGCACAATTTGTGTGTGGATGAGTAGGGAGGAGTTGAAACAAAACTAAGAGGGACCGCCTAGAATGACCTGATTACCCTCTTCCTCTCAACTCCTTGAAATCAGAATTCCAGACTGATGAGCTATCTTCTTTTATGGTCTGCCTGGGCACTAGATGGTTCTTTTTTGTTGTTGTTTTTAAAAATCTAGAAAATGAATATTTTTGAGTGCTTGCTATTTACCAAACATTGCTTTGGGATTCTTTACATATGTTATCTCAATTAAGTATAGCAGGATATCCTAGCTAAACCTGATCTTGGATTCATAATCTAGCTGTATGCTGAATCAGTGGCTCACACAGTATCAAACTACGTAAACTGAAGCATCTAACAGGAGAGAGACCTAAGAGAAGTAGGCTGCTGTGCTTAGGTGAGTAGGGATCAAAGACAGAGAATGTTAATGGCAAGGGCAGTATGCCCAGAAAGGCAATAGATCATTTGAACTAAGAGCATAGATTCTAAAGTCAAGCTGCCTGGATTCAAATACTGACTCTGCCACTTATTTGCTAAGTGACCTTGGGCAAGTTATCTAACCTTTCTGTGACTGTCTTTCCTTACATTAAAAATGCAGATAAGTACTAACTTCATTGGGTTATAGAAAAAAATAAACCTATCAATATATACAAAACATTTAAAACAGTGTCTGATAATTACCTCAAAATATGTTAGCTAATGCAATTATGGGGTCTATTGCTCTTACTGATCCCATGGACTGATTTTCTTAGCCCCTATGTACCTAAAAACTACAGAGAGAAGCTGAAGTTGTTTTCAGAAGAGTCTTTGTGAGACCGAATACTAAATTCTATTTTGGGTCCAGGTGATAAAACACAATACACACCTGGGGAGAAGAGCACCCTCCTCTTTTCTGCATGGAACCAGAAGGTGTCATTTGGTATCTTGGGGGTTTGTGAATACTAAGAAATAGTTCTCTGATCAGGCAAGCTGTATTCTTATCTGGAACCTGCTCCATGAGGTCAGGAGATGGATGCAGAAGTGACTGTTAACTTGTGGCAACAAATGATCAAGACTATATCAAGGTGGTATGACTTGCTACAGTCATTCAAATACTGCCTGCCCCATTTATGTGACCTGATGTGACTAGGCCCAGAACCTGGGATGTGGTTTGGAAGAGCAGCAGTTACCATCTTCTTGCAGGTAGATTAGATGCTTGGCTGAATCACTCTTTGCTCTCTGGGTACCAGACCCAGTGTGACCAGTACTATGGCTCCACTCTAGTGAGCCTCTATCTGGAGACAAATGTTTTCTGGAAGGCCTTTACCGTAGAGACCTTGTCATTAACAGACTTATTAGGCAGACAAAGGGAGATGAAGACAACTCAGAAGGGGTAAAATGTGGGGGTTGGTATGTGTTAATTTCAAATAAGTGTCTTTGCCAAAATGAAATAATTACTCTATCTAGATAAAGCAGACTAAGTTGGAACAAGCAAATGTTCTTGGCAGGAAGTCAATCACATGCTGCACAATTCAATTTATGAGCAGCTATAGACAGCTTTAAAGTATTTTTTGGCTTAATGTGATGTTGAGTTATTGAACCCCCTTTTGTTAAACATTTATTAGCAATCCAAAATTACCAATAAGTGGATCACCAATTTGTCTTATTCGTAAATAATTACTCTCCCTTTCTGTCAACTTCATCTTTCAGAATTATCATTACTAAATTTCTCAGAATATTGGGGACCTAGGCTTCTTTCCTATGATCTACTACTAGGGATCTGACTGGCCCATTGCCAATAAGCTGCCATCTCAATGGTGACCTTGAAAGAGATTGTAAGTAACATTTAGTATAAATCTTTCCTATTCTAAAAACAAATAAAATCTCTTCCTTGATTTCCAGAGTCCTATTCTTTTATTCTTTTTCTTCTCATCCTAACTTCTTAAGTAGATTACACTTATTGTCTCCACTTTCACACCTCTATTCCCTCTTCATTCTGTTGTAAATTGGCTTCTGCTGTCATTATCCACAGAAATTCCACTTGCCAAAGTCAGCCCTCTCACCAGGCATTGTCCACTCATAATCTACGTGGAGATGATTCCCAGATCTGTATTTTTAGCCCCAACATCTCCCTGAAATGTCAACCTTATATATTTGATGGCCTGCCAGTATCTTCAGCAGGATGTCTCACAGGCAATTCAAACTCTATATGTTCAAAATGGAGCTCATTATTCCTTCCCATCAAATCTGTTCCTTCTTCTGATGTCCTGTCTTGTTACCCAGTTGAAAAGTCATATTATATTCCTTTCTTTATTTCACTTTCTACATCTAATAAATCACTATGTCTAGTTGGCTTTCTCTTCTAAATATTTCTTGCATCTGTCCTTTCTACTCTATCCCTACTAATGGTCTCTCATTTTAACTTCTGAACTGATAGTAGTTTCCCAATAGACCTCTGATATTCTCCCCTTCAGTACATTCTCCATGCAACAAC
Organism: Rhinopithecus bieti; assembly: GCF_001698545.2. Lineage (NCBI taxonomy): Eukaryota > Metazoa > Chordata > Mammalia > Primates > Cercopithecidae > Rhinopithecus > Rhinopithecus bieti. The sequence goes on along the minus strand of NW_016813954.1, from coordinate 194,377 downwards.
CAGGCAGACCTTTCTGTTATGAAATCTGACCTTGTCATTCCTTTGGTTAAAACTGTGCAAAGCTTTCCTGTTACCTACTGAATAAAGCTAACCGTAATTCATATGACATATAAGGCCCTCCAAGTCCTTATCCTGCCTACTTTTCCAACTTTACCTTAGAAATGTATTTTATTCCTTCCTTATGCCATGCCATTTCTTGCTTTTCTACTTTGCATCTACTACCACTTAGTCTAGAATGCCTTTCCGTCCCTACACCTAATTGATCTGTATGATTTGATAGATCTTTAAGATTCAGCTTATGTCTGTCGTCGTCGTCTTCTTCTTCTTCTTCTTCTTCTTCTTCTTCTTCTTCCTCTTCTTTTGAGATGGAGTTTTGCTCTTGTTGCCCAGGCTGGAATGCAATGGCGCGTGACCTTGGCTCACTGCAACATCTGCCTCCTGGGTTCAAGCGGTTCTCCTGCCTCAGCCTCCCAAGTAGTTGGGATTACAGGTGCCTACCACCATGCCTGCCACCCCGTCCAGCTACTTTTCTGTATTTTTAGTAGAGACGAGATTTCACCATGTTGGCCAGGCTGGTCTCGAACTCCTGACCTCAGGTGATTTGCCCACCTCAGCCTCCGATAGTGCTGGGATTACAGGTGTGAACCACCGCATCTGGCCAGGCCTGTCTTCTTTAGGAAATAGTCCATCTGCTCTCTCCACTACCAAGGTAGGCTAATATTTCCTGTGTGGTCCCATAATACCATAATGATTGTGTACACATCTCTGATTTTGCCTTTCCTATATTGTTGTAATTCTTTGTTTACATATCTGCTTGTCCCCTAGACTGTGTGCTCCTTAAGGTTACAGGCCATGCCTGTCTTGCTCACAGCTGTATCCTCTGCATCCAACACCATCTATAGTGTCTATACAGTAACTCAATAAATGTTTAAAAAGACAAATTAATAATCACAATAACCACTTTTATTTCTATAGCATTGTACTGTTTATAAAGTTATTTTCCACATATTGTCTTATTTGAATCAATACAGTCAGATTCAGGATGAAATGAAAGCTCTCCTAAAAGGGAAGCAATGTGGTGGAATGGGTAAGAGTTTATTTAGGTTTTGGAATCATATAGGTCTAGCTTTGAGTCCTGATTTCACCACTCTCTATCTGTAAGCTTTTGAGCAAGTCACTTAACATCTCAAAGGGTTGCTTCTCACATATGTAAAATGGGAATAATAATAGTTCCTACTTTATAGGGTTGTTGTGAGGATTACCTGAGATAATTCATACAAAATACGTAGAACAGTGCTTCACACATAGTAAATGCTCAAGAAGTATTATTATTGTTGTTATTATTTTTATAGCATAATAATTATTGTTATCCCTCATCTTTTTTCCTGTCTAGATTTTCTTCTTCATGCTTGAGTTAGATCATTCATACCATATATAAAACACTTACAATAGTTCCTAGCATATAGTAAGAATTTAAAAAGTGATACCTATTTTATCTATTATTGTCCTACAGCAATGCTGTCCTCTATACCTGCTGGTTCACACATAGGGCAAAAAAAAAAAAAGAATTACTTTGGCTTTAAAAAGTATTTATCTTTTGCCTTAAGCTGGGAAGAAGTAATCAATTACCATGTTCATGTCAGCAAAATGCCAATTATGACTTATTCTGAGTTAGTGACAAACTCAGAAATATTTTCTCAAAAGTTGAAAATGATTGTGCCCCAAAACTCAAAGAAAACTTATCTTTCTTTTCCAGAGAATATTAGAAACTCAAGTTATTTATTTTTTCGCCAAATAGTTACTGAATTGCTACTGTGGGTCAGGCATTCTGTTGAGAACTGCCCTCAGGAAGCTTGCAGTTTAGAGTGCAGACCTAAGTTAGGGTCTTTGGGTATGGGCACCAGATTTGAGAGCAACTGTTCTAGGATGTATATGGAGACGTGTAGTCCCAGGAAACGAAGTTAAGATAGATAGTTTAAACCATAGGTTTAGCCTGCAATGCGCATTTAATGTGGCCTTGAAAAGTCCTATGTAAATTGATTTTTCTTTTCTACTGATCAACGCTGCCACTCCAGAGCTGCTTTATCTTCATTTCCGATTGATCCTAAGTAAACAGAGTTTTTCTTTCCCTTTTCTTTTTTTTTAAAGGATTAACTATAACACTTTTATCCACCAAGAGTATTTGAAATGTCATCTGGAAAAGAATTTGTTGAAGGAGAAGGAGTAGGGGGCTGAAAAAGTCTTGTATAGCAAAACAGGATACACTGTATAATCCTATTTATGAACTGTATAGTAGACAATGCACTCAGTATCAGCAGTTTTGCTAGCTTATTTCAGCAACATTTCAAAGGAAAAAAAAATTGCCTGCTTTTTTTTTTTTTTTTTTTTTGTGACAGAGTCTCACTCTGTCACCCGGGCTGGAGTGCAGGTGTTATGATCTTGGCTCACTGCACCTTCCGCCTTCTCAGGTTCTCAACCTCCGCCTCTCAGGTTCAAGCAATTCTCCTGCCTCAGCCTCCTGAGTAGCTGGGATTATAGGCAAGCACCACCACGCCTGGCTAATATTTGCATTTTTAGTAGAGATGGGGTCTCATCATGTTGGTCAGGCTGGTTTCAAACTTCTGGCCTCAAGTAATCTGCCCACCTCTGCCTCCCAAAGTGCTGGGATTACGGGTGTGGGGCACTGTGCCCGGCCACCCTTGGCCTCTTGACATTGGAAAGATTGTGTCTGATTCTCTAGAGTATAAGCTTCCCTGACAACTTTTGCCACTATAGCTAGTGGCCTGGCGTCCTGTTGAGGTTGTACTATGGTGGAAGTTGGAGTTCTGGGCTGCAAGCAACAGAAACACACTCAGGCTGGATTAAAATAAAAGAGACATTTATAAAGAACATCGGGGACTCATTATAACTGAAGGGAGGTTGGAAAATCAGGTTTACAAAGAGAGGGAACTAAAGAAGCTCTAGTGAATATAGTAACATTCTGTCATCACAGAAATAGCTGGATTAGGATGTGACTGAGCTGCTGTTTCTACTTCCACAACAAATATTGACTTCTGTTTTCTTGTTTCTCTTACTAAAAATTCAAACCTTTTGTAGAATATTTGATTGGCTGCATTTGTCACAAGATTTCTCCCTGGCTATATCAGCGGCTGGTGGAAGAAGCATCTAGACTCCTGGGTATTCACAGTGAGAGGTGGGAGGGAGAGGTGAAGCTAAGAATGACTCTCCTGCTAAGCCTACCCTCAATGGAGGATAAATGTTTTCTCCAAAACTGGGACACTATTAGGACAAGATATAGATTCTGGGCAACTCCTCTCCTCAACTCCTTCTTATAAAGCTTTTATACTCACCTCTTCACTAACATGGTTCACCAAGGTCACCAATAATCAATAAATCACCAAACCCAATGTTAACTCTCAGTCTTCATCTCTTCACCTTTTTAGCAACATTTGTTACAGTGGATTGTTCTCTGTTTTTTTGAATACTTTATTCACCTGATTGCCAAGGTAGTATTCTGTCCTACTTTCTCTTCAGCCACTCATTAGCAAACTTCTTTGCTTGTTCTCCTTTACCTCCGTGACTTCTAATTGTTGGAGTGTGCTAAGACTCACTCCTTGGATGACTTCTCTATCCATCCTCACTCCCTTGACAATCTCATCCAGTCACATAGCTTTGATCACCATCTGTATACTGACTGCTCATAAATTTATATGTTTAACAGATCCTTCCCTGAAGCCCAGACTCAAATAGCTAACTACCTAATGTTCATTTTCCCTTGGATATCTGAAAGGCATTTCAAATTTAACATATTCAAAAATCCAATTCTTGATCTTACTCCAAACCTATTCTTTCCCATTTTGGTAATTGACAATTCTATTTATCTAGTTGCTCATTCCTAAAACATTGGCCTCACCTGTAACTCTTCTCGTTCTCTCAGATACCAATCTGTCGTGAAATCTTGCTCTTATGTTCAAAATACATTCAGAATCTGACCATTCTCAGCACCTCTACTGCTATCATTTAGCTCCAAAGCATAATCTATTCTCACCTGGATTTTTTAAAGAGCCTATTAGTTGGTCTCTCTGTTTCTACCCATTTATGATCTATTCTCCTTACAGCAGCCAATTTAATCTCATTAGAGCATAAGTAATATCATAGTACAAGGGTCAAAATATTTCAGTGGCTGAGCTATTCAATCCAGGATTCTCATGTAACATGGACTGGGAAGTCTTTATCAAGTTATTATATGGAATACTTGCTGCCTAACAAATATATTGCTTAGTAAATGGATAAAAGTTACTAAAAAATGGACTAGGCTCCACAAGGGTTGATATAGTTTTGTGTGACATTGATCAGAGAGGGTAAAGAATATACAGATCGATAAAAAATAGACTCCTCTGATAAGACGTGGGAAGTGAAATGTGTTATATGTCAGAGGCCAAGAGGTTGAAGAAAAAGCGACCTCAGCAGAAATAAAGGTTATGGGAGCTGTATAAACAGGATCATTACCAACTAATTAGACAACTCTGAGAATGAAGAGTTTATGTCTTTGTGTACTCTGGGCTCATTTCAATCTTGAAATAGAATACATTATGAAAAGAGTCATGGAGGTCATGGACATCCAGATGAATAGCTAGATGATGCTTGGCTGAAAATTTGCTGAAGTTAGTGCGATGACAACAACCAATTGGGGCCTTTATACTCTGAGTTTGTATGTACACAGGAAAGTAAGGGGTTAGAGATAAGTTATGCAGGTCATCAGGTTAGCCACCTTCATTGGGTGATGCTGAAAGGAAGATGAAGAAAATGGAGTTTCCAATGGATATATTTAATGAACTGCCTAATTTAGGAACTGAGTTTGAATTTTGAAAGTGTACCCATTATTGGATGGCAAGCACATAGGCAAGAATGAAGATAATGTTCCATGTGTCCAGTATCCTGGAGGAGTAGAATATGTGAAATTATAATCAAGGAAACAGACAGGAAATACAGAAGCAGTTATTGGAACAAATGATTTCAACATATTAGCAAGCTAAGTATACAGCTGAGAAAGAAAATTAGAATAGATCATTTGTGACATAGTCCTGAGATTTTAATCAGAATATTACCTAACTGATATATTCACATTGGTAGAATAGAAAGCTAGGAATTGCTTTTTTCTTCTTTTTGATTTATAATGTAATCTGGATTGATTTCTGAATAAACTCCCCAAAGAGGCAAACCTGATAAGATTAATACTGAGGTCATTTGCTGGCATCAGAAAAAATATTGCTAATTGTTTCCTCATATGGTATCAGTGGGAGAGAAAATCCTTGTAGATGATTAGCTTTCAATAAGGGGAAGGCCATTGGATTTAAAGTGACAGTTTCATTCTTGCCTTTAGCAATAAAGCAAAGACCAAATGGAAGGAAAGGGCTGCAGATGTCTATAGTGTATAAAGTGGAAAACAGGAGAATAATTTAATGTGGATAGTGGCGCTGATTGATACAACTCAATCCAATGCATATTTATTGGGCATCTACTGTGTGATAGGCATCATGTTAGAGGCACCAGGGGATACATAAATGACACAGCTCTTGCCTCAAGCTGCTTGCAATTATACTAATGGTAAAGATAATTGCAAAAATAGTCATATCTACAGAGTTTATGTGTGACCCTAGGAGGATAAGTAATTACTGCCCTGTTAGCTAAAAGCAGGGTGTAACTGGTGGAGAAGGAGGATTTCTCCTCACTGATTTCAGCTTGGGGCTTATTGGGATTGACAGCGAAGATGATAAGGAGGAAGTATTTTGCAGTGGTCTGCAGATTAGTTGGGCAGCAGTGGTGGCACAGAGGCCTTATGGGAATATGCAAGATTATTGTTTATCAGTTGCCCAGGGGCATCACTACTCTTCCTGACTCTGGATTTGAGAAAGATGGAGTGATTTGGAAGGACTGGAGTTTTAGTAGGTTTTAGGATTGTTGTGTTTGTAATTGGGCTGTCCTCTTTCTTGTCATCATGCTTAAAGGCTGCCTGACTGATTGCTGGCTTGTATGAGGCGGCCTTTTGGCTGGCTTTCTCTTTCTTTCTTTCTCCTTCTTTCTCCTTCCTTCCTTCCTTTCTCTCTCTCTCTTTCCTTCCTTCCTTCCTTCCTTCCTTCCTTCCTTCCTTCCTTCCT
>NW_016813954.1:175587-185118 GCF_001698545.2 Rhinopithecus bieti | reverse complement strand
AAAAAAAAAAAAAAAAAAAAAAAAAAAAGTACACTTTTTTTCCCCGATATAACCTTCTCTGAAACTACTCCTTAGATTCATAAAGCGTTTAAACACACCCATCTGCCCCTTTTGGTATAATGGAATACAGCTTCAAAGCCCATTAATTGGCATCTTTTTCAACTTTTTAATGATTGTTCTTTTTTAGTGAGGCTGCTGAAGAGAACATCTCTGGAAAACTATGATTCTACCAACATAAAAAGTCTCCCTCCCTCCCTCCCTCCCTCCCTTCCTTCCTTCCTTCCTTCCTTCCTTCCTTCCTTCCTTCCCTCCTTCCCTCCTTCCCTCCTTCCCTCCTTCCCTCCTTCCCTTCTTTTGCTTTCTTGCTTACTTTCTTGCTTTCTCACTTCCTTTTTCACTTTCTTTCTCATTTTCTCACTTTCTTGTCTTTCTTCACAATTGTGTCCTCACAATTGGTCCTATAAACATTTGGTACATAGGGTTTGCTCAGTATAATAGAAATGCAAAAAGTGTGAGCACTTCAGAAGCACCAGCTTCTTCAAATTACTGCATAGTTATTTAAAATCATTCTTATCTATGCATTAAAGCAGAATTTCTAGTAGGTGGCTGCTATGATTTGAATGAGTCTGTCAACAGTTCATATGTTGGAAACTTAATATTAAGAAGTGGGGTTTTAAAGAGGTGGTTGGGTCACGAGGGTGACGAGCTCATGAAAAAATTAATGTTATTATCATGGGAGTGGGTTAGTTCCCAAGAAAGCAGGTTGTTTTAAAAGTCAGCTTGGCTTGCTCTTGTGGTCTCTTTTGCGTGTGATTTCTTGCCTTATCACCTATCTATCATGAGATGACCCTTGCCAGATGATGACACTGTGCTCTTGGACTTCCAAGCCTCCAGAACCATGAGCCAAATAAACTTCTTTTCTTTATAAATACCCAGTCTGTGGCCCATTCTGTTATAGCAATAGAAAACAGACTAAGACAGTGACTAAATGAACCAACTAGTTGTTGAGTTGTTGTGCCTATCCCATGAGTGCTTTCATATGTGTTGTGCCAATGTCTATAGGACAGGCCAAGTGAACTTTTTGTTAACATGAAAGTAGAGAATGATAAACTAGAGAAAAGAATTTGAAGAACAACTAAAGGATAGGACAAGCTGACCCAAAAGGAATAAGAAAAGGAAGAGACTATCAAAATTAGGAGTGAGAGACAAAGAAGAGATTATAGATTGTTAGAGGTGGCAGTGTTGATAGACAAGTAATTCTTTTAAGTAGATAGCAAAGTATGGTTTTAAGAGAATAGAGGGAGAAAAGAGGAGAAATGAGGAAGAGTGGGAGTTACTAAGAGAATAAGCAATAGATAAAGAATGCTTGATTATCCTGTAGTCCACAGACTGAGGCCCTAAGGCTGATATGAAATTGCTAGGTTTCCTTTGGGACCAAGAACAGGATTGTAGGGCTCACAAACAGACCCTTGAAGCAGTGACATTTTGATTCAAATTGGAATATCATGAAAGTTCTCAAAACCCTTATATAATGGACGATGTTCATTGATTGTGGCAAAAAAATATGTGTCTGTTCTCTCAGGCTGAAGAGTCACCCTGTACTGTGCAGCAGGTCACAGAAGTCGAGAGAGAAGATTGTAAATTGCACTTTTGAACCTGGCCTCCAAGTGCTCATCCAGGCAGCTGGGGCAGGCTGAAGTGAACACGAATTCTGCACAGGCGAATAATGATAAAAAATGTCGTTTGCAAGTCTTCTCTGTCAATAACAAAGCTCATCTTTTTGTGCCAGCAAGACATTGCAGGCAGCCCATGTTTCAAATTCAGTTAATCTCAAAATAATTCAAAAATCAAAGAGCTTATTCAACCATCAAGATATACCAGATTGACTCACTGTGTATTCATAGAAGAGATTGTGTTTGGGGGAGGGGAAGGGAAGAATCCAATATCAGAATCAGTCAAAGAAGCACTAGTTTTCGTTCAGTATAAATTGTTTTCAGACCACACAACTGCACTGTGAATACTAAGAAATATTGCCAAGGAATAGTTGATGATGGCATCATTTGCATTTTCAACTGGAGTAAAATATAGCATCTTGGATCTCTGCAATTAAGTGGTCTTTGCTTCTCCTACACATTTAGGTATTTCCATCTCACTGGTTTCCCCTTTTAGTTGTTAATTTTATACTCTGCCCTTGCTACAGGCTGATGTGGTATAAAAAGTTAGCAGGTAGCAGAGGCATCAGGTTTGTAATTTGTTACATATTATCATCTTTATACTATTTAGCATGTGTATTAGCTAGTGCTTTGGCTTGTTTTTAGATTTTTCCCTTCTATTTTCTCAACTGTTTCTCAACTAAGGGGAAAGGGCTGGGGTTTCATAACTCTCTGAGCCTCACTTCCCTCATCTGTGAGATATGGACAGTAATCACACCCTAGAAGCTTCTCATTAAGTATTAGCTCTCCACCCCCTAAATTTACCACTCCTAATTTTATAGATGTGGAGATTGCAACTAAGGGAGAGGTAAAGAGTCTTACCGAAGGTCGCAGCCCTGTGAATGCAGAGATTCATTACCATATAGTGTACATTATTCAATTTTGATGTAAAACACAGAGGGCAAACTGGTTCAGGGAGTTAGAGGCGAATAGTTAGCAACATCTCTCTACTCCAACAGGGGTGCTGAGGCTGAAGACAGTCCTTTTTTACTCATATATGTACTCAATATAGATCTACAAACTCCTGTTCACAATTCCTAAATCCAAGGTCTGAAACCTGAGCTTTCTCTCTCTCTCTCTCCCTCCCTCCCTCCCTCCCTCCCTCTTTTGGTAAATTTGGTCCCCCAACTCACTGACAGCAAAATCTGTCCTTATCTAATACATGAGGCATTTTATATTCTTTATTAATGCAACATGAAGTGAGTATGTGATCTACTACAGATATATTAATGTGTTAAATTATGAGATGATGCCCCAGATCTTGTTGGGGGTGCAATTTATAGTATATAGCCCATATTGTCTTTCTTAAATCTGAAAAACATTCTAAATTCTGAAGCATTTATGGACCCAAGGGTTTTAGATATATGATTGTGGCTCTATGAATACATATTTAATCCCTTTAGTGTGCCAAGCACTGTACTAGGTGCTGGGAATGCAACTAGAAATGAGAATGAAGTTGATGCAGCTAACAATTATAGAATACTCACTCCATGTTGGGAGCTGTGAAGTGCTTATGTGAAATCTCTGATTTACTGGTAAGGCTTACCATGACATTTTGTAGCAGTTACTATTGTAACTCATGGTTCCTGCCCTCAAGGAGCTTGTAGCCCCAGGAGGGAAAATAGCAGGTCTATGTGATAGAAGCTAAAAGAACTCTATAAGGGAATTTTATGCCCTCAAGTTGCTACTGCTGCCTGGGCTGAGACCTTGTGCTATTTATTGTCACACCAGTGAATAATGGAGTGGGAAAAGGCCCAAGACCAAGGAGAAAGGAGATAGCAAAGATGGAAAAGGAAAGATAAGGCTAAGCAAGTAGTGGCATGATGGTTCAGGTATCAAGGGACAACATTTAATGGGATATGATGATATCAGTCAAGATAGGGAGTTGGAATCTAAGAGTACATTGCTTGCCATGGGATTCTGGCCATGAGCCTTTAATGCCCTAATATAGATAACTGTAACAGATAGGAGTTTATTGTACAGCCTGGCTTGTTACCTTTAGATGACTGGATGGGGGGAAATCTTAAGATGTAGCATCTATTATTTCTCAGCAACTCCTTCCAAAGGCATGACTTAAAGTGAAACCTTAGGGCCCAAGATTTTCTAAGGGGCAGGAGCCTTTCTACCTGAGGCCTGAGGGTGACTGCCCAACCCCTCCTAAGTGAGGGTGAATTTGCCCATGAATATATAAAATAAGGCCTTGTCATATTGCAAGACTAAGGTCAAATTCTGAAGTGAGAGAGAATCCAACAGATATAGCACCTGCCTATTTCTAGTGCAACTTTTTTTCTAATTGCTCATACTTGATGCAAGAACTGATCTATGCTGTTCGGATGACCATCAATTATAAGTCTCTCTTGGCAACAGCCATGCTTTCTCTTCTCCCTTGCAGGTAATTGATGGGCTGAAGTGATTAAGTGTGATATACTACATTACAACCATCATTCCCATAACCAAGAAGACATGAGCACACAACGCATCCTCAGTCCTTAACTGATAATTCTCATGAGCTGTCCAGACAGGAGCCATTTATATATTTGGCGTCCTCATTTTTCTTTCCTCCCTGGGGTTGGGTGCTACAGCTGGTAGGGCCATTAGTCCCTTGTTCCTGCTGGTGAATTTTGGCCTGTGGCTGGCTTGTCTGTCAGAATATAAGCCTCGAGCACACAGTGGGTAGTAGGATGGTATGAGTGGGTAGAGAGGGGATCTGGAAACTAGCAATCCTCATCTGGTAAGGCAGAGGCTTTGAGGCTGACCTAACTGTAGGCCACATGAACAAGCTGAACCAGGCTGGTGAGAGGATAACAAAATAGCATCAGCAATATTTACTATTGCTGTTATAACAATTATCATGACAACTAGCATTGCTTGAATACCTACTCTGTGCTAGGGGCTTTACATTCATTATTTCATTTAATGGTTACAAAAACCTTGCAAAGTATGAATAATCATCCTTTACTTGCCCAGTGCTGCACAGCAAAAGTATTGTAGAAGTTTGATTGAACTTCAAGTCTATTTCTGTCCAAAGGACATACTCTTTTTTTTTTTTTCCCCAAGATGGAGTCTTACCCTGTCATCCAGGCTGGAGTGCAGTGGTGCGATCTTGGCTCACTGCAACCTCCGCCTCCCAGGTTCAAGCGATTCTCCTGCCTCAGCCTCCTGAGTAGCTGGGATTACAGGCACCTGCCACCACGCCCAGCTGGTTTTTATATTTTTAGTAGAGACAGGGTTCCATCATGTTGGCCAGGCTGGTCTCGAACTTCTGACCTCAGGTGGTCTGCCTGCCTTGGCCTCCCAAAGTGCTGGGTTTACAGGCATGAGCCACTGTGCCCATCCCAAAGCACGCACTCTTTTAACTAGACTATACTGCCCATTCAGAAAAGTATCATGCAGCAGAGGTAACGTGCTTGGAATTCTCTGAAAGCAGAATTGGACTGAGGAGCAGATCAGCCAGGTAGCTGCCCAGAGCATCAGGCTATGGGGGTGTTGATACAGCACTGGAAGATGTGGAAGAGTGAAGCTCATTAACTTGTTTCCATATGTGAATCCCTATATTATTGGATCCACCACCTTTAAAGCAGAGGCCTCAAAAGAAAATAAAAGCACCCCTTACTAGATTGAACATATATTCGCCGAGTAATTTTACAATACACATACAAGTTACATAAAGCACTGGAGGCCTTACTACCAATCCTCAAAACAGCCAGTTGCCTAAAGTGATTGTAGCGATCAGTTGAAAATCTGAAAGAGAATAATACATGGTCTAGTGCTGTGGGCCAGGAATGAGTTATTTTCCTGTCGAAATTTGTAACACTTTTAATATTTTACAATCAACTTTCTGGTTCAGAAAATTGCATTTAATAAATCCCTTAATTTGAACATAAAGAGATATTTAAATTCAGAGAATCAAGTTCATGTTTGCTTTCATATTTCTCTACACCATTTTCTTTTTTTCCCTCCACTCTCTGCTCACCTCCTTATCTCCCTCCTGCTTCCTGCCTTTTCTTCCCTTCCTCCTCCCCCTCATCCTCTGCACTGTTACTGCAGTTTGCCTCAGCCTGCAGCCCCATTAGCAGTTTCAGACCTACTCAATTCTTTACGTATATGATCTTGGACATCTCCATCCTGGGAACTACCCCAGTTCCCTGCCATGGTAGTGGACAGTCCATGCTGTCCAGGCCTTACAGAAGATAAAGGGCAATCACCATAGAAAGAAAATGTGTTCTTGGAAAAGGGGCTACCAGGTGCTCCAGCAGCATTCTGCTCCTAACAAAGCAAGGCTTTGATAGTGTGAAAGGAAGACATGTGGCTTGTATGTTGCATAAAATGAAGTGCGGTATCTTGAGGTTTTTCCTTCCTTCCTCCACTCTGACTCCAATACCTCCAGAGATCTTCACTTGTCAGTAGAGAATGCTCTTAAAATCCTTTTAGCCTCCCATGTGGGCAGTACACTTGGCAAAATGTTGGGCAGTCCATGTTAGCAGTGTTAGCATTCTGGTGTCACCCAGAAACACTGAGTGAAACCGAGAGATAGGGGGCATAAGCAATTCTGGTGGCACAGAAGCTGGGAAAGACTGCAAAGAGCCCATACAGTGCAATACCAATTGAGGACAGAAGCATAAATGTTTAAAGCTAAAAGTGGTCCCAGAAATAATTAATGTAACCTCTTTTTTTGTGTGCGAAAAGGAGACGGAGGTCTAGAGAGGAAAGTGGTTTACTAACCTTATATAACAATTCAGTCTGTGGCACAGCAGGCCCTAAACCCTGGTGTCCTAACTCCCGGGGGAGTGTTCTTTCCCCTATCTTATGACCATAGGCAATTCCAGGGGTCTGAATGGAATTGTATAAAACTATCACCTTAGGCAGCAGCTATTAAAGCCCTGTCCCTTGGGTTTAATTTCCACTTGTGTACTCTATGTCCTCCTTAGGTCAAAATGTGATCTAAACAACTCACTTATCTAGCTAGGAAATGGCTTTGCTGTCAAGGATTATTCTAGAATCTAAGTATATGGGATTCAGACAAATATAACTCTGCTTTTAAACTGTCATGTCTTAGTGAAAGAGAGTGAGGAAGGTTTAAACACAAATTGTTTGCTGGTATTTGCAATATTAATGAAATCGAATAAAACAATATTAATAAAGGCAGTGGCAGTGTGGACAGGGACCTGACTCCACACATATTGATTTGTCTCTGAGACCCTTCAGACAATAGGGGAAATGGCATTTATTTGACATGGTCTTATTTCATTGTTGCAGCTCCTTTTTCCCTATACGCTTTAGTTTGTTACATCAAAGAAGACTGGCTATTATGAGGTAGGCTATTTATGTTGAATAGAGAATCACAATGGGTCACTTCACTTCTGGCATCCTTTTAAAAAAATTTCCAGGATGAGTGTTTTGACTTGGCATGCTCACTGAATTTAAAAGAAAATAAAGCCAATAGAGAATTTCAGATTGTGCTCTCCAGGTACTAATTTTAATGAGGAGGGCCAGGTTGGAAAGAAGACTTGTTCAAGGTCACACAATAAACTAGTGCTGAGTCAGGATTAGAACTCAGACCTTATGACTCCTAAAACAGTATGCTCGTTGATGTAAAAAAGTGTTTTCATAACTTTTTTCATAAATTATCATGTCATATTATTTTCAAAATAGTCACAGGGTCTGTGACTATATTGTACAACATATTTCTCAAATATCGTTCAGCTCCAGATGCGAGCTCTAATTCTGAAGCTATCACTGACTTGGTGTGTGACCTTGGGCAAATCATGTAAACTCTCTGTATCTCATTTACCTTCTCTGCCAAAACAGTAAACCAATACCTGCCTCATTTAACTCGCCAAATTCTTAGAAGTCTCAAACAAGATAGTGGACAAGAGGTACTTTGTAAAGTGTAAAATGTTGTGGAGATGAGATTATAGTAGTATTGATGGTTTTAAAATATTCCTAGAAGAGTTTTGCTTTTAGCAATGCAGACTACTGGTTTTTAGGGGCACATTATGACTCTTGTGGGCTCTAGGCACTTTTGCCTTCATGGGCCCAAAAATATTCAAAATTGTTTTATGACTGCATTGGTATAAAGATTGTTATATTAATGTTATATATTAAAACATCTTCAACCTAAAATTCCTTTTTTTATTTTGATTTTAAAATGTATTAAGATACATTTGTGGGCTCCTAAAAATATTGAGGGCCTTAGGCATGGTGTCTACCATGCCTACCAAATCAATGAATCCTGCTGGTTTGGACCAACCCTCCAACTGAGAGCAACAAGAAAAACCGGACAAAATAGAAATAATGTCCATTTTGGCCGGGCGCGGTGGTTCACGCCTGTAATCCCAGCGCTTTGGGAGACCAAGGCGGGTGGATCACGAGGTCAGGAGGTTGAGACCATCCTGGCTAACACGGTGAAACCCCGTCTCTACTAAAAGTACAAAAAAATTAGCCGGGCATGGTGGCGGGCGCCTGTAGTCCCAGCTTCTGGGGAGGCTGAGGCAGGAGAATGGCGTGAACCCGGGAGGTGGAGCTTGCAGTGAGCTGAGATCAAGCCACCACACTCCAGCCTGGGTGACGGAGCGAGACTCTGCCTCAAAAAAAATAAAAAATAATAATAATAAAAAATGTCCATTTTAAGACACTGGGGATCTAACAAGGGAGTGAAGAACTGGGGGACTCAAGGTCAGTCAGAGAGAAGAGAGAAGCTCAGAGAGGTTAATCTAACATTTGGTGTCACTTTCTCCTTCAACATATTTCTTGATTCCAAAGGTATCGCTGAGCTGTTTACAATTCTAGTGGATAATATTTAAAGGTCAGGGTCCATCAAAGAGGATGATTTCTGGTAAAGCCCCTGGTTTTAGATTGAGACTCTGAAGGGCAACATCCTAGGTGGAAAGGCAAATCAGAAATAGACTAGCTCTTGTAGGGACTGGAGCCTGGCATATAGTCATTTTAATATCTGATTGGGTTAAAGTGATCTGGAGTTATTCATGCCCTTAGACTCTTAGTGCCTGCCAGAAAACAAAACAAAACAAAACAAAGCAAAAATATGAATCATCTCTGGTGAAAGATAACCTCATCTAAAGCCTCGAATTGGTTTCACAATTTTTCACATATGATATTTTGGACATTCAGTCAAAAACAATCAGGCATAGGAAGAGATAAGACTGTATGACCCAAAGCTGAGGTTAATCAACAGGTAATAGAAACAGATCTGCAAGGGCCTCAGGTAATGAAGTTGTTACATACAGACTTTAAAATAACTGTGATTTATATGTTTAAACAATTAGAATATCTATAGATGGCATTGTTTGTTCTAGACTGGAAATGAATTACAGAAATATGTGTAGTTAAGCAGTGAGGCATTTTTCTGTTTGAAACATTTACGACACCCTTGCCCTGTATGTGAGTTTTACACTTGGAAAGCTATCAATGGGATCCAGTGTGAGATGTTGCCATTTATGTGAAGGTTGGTTTTCCATGGATGGTTATGTATTCTTTGAACACTTAGGTTCCAAGTTCTTCTTCAGGTGTACAACATAGTGCTCATTTTATAACCCCACCCCTCAAATTTAGAATTCATGATCATTTGGAAAATACTGGGCTTTGTTTTATCTTTACATGCAAAAACAGATAGTAAAACAAGATTGTAGGACGAATGCCAACTCTACTTTAACAGAATGAACTCTTTTTTGAAATAGCCACTCTTTTTTTACATCTGCCTTCTCAGAAATAATATTCTAATTACAAATGAGTCATATATCTTAATTAAAGCTTGTCCAAGGGAGTCTTTTTACTAAAGCAGATTTTTAGCAATTAGTTTACA
>NW_016813954.1:161572-173692 GCF_001698545.2 Rhinopithecus bieti | reverse complement strand
GCCTAACTTTTCCCATGGAACACAACATAGGTACAGCCACTCAACTTCAGGATAGGGCCACATCATTGATTCAGGGGAATTTATATTTTCTACGCATTTCATAAATCATAAGTAATCATGTTTCTGAAAGTACACTCAAACCCCTTGTTAACTGGATATGATGAAATTCCGCTCACTGCCCTGTCTTCTGACAAAAATGACAACAAAATGAATAGGCTTTTACTGAGCACCATCTACATGAAAAGTTCACATTAAGAGCTAAAGAGAAATATAGAGGAAAGCAAAGCAAGGGGTTCTTTCTTTACAGGAGTTTATGAACAAATAGAAGATAATGGCTGTATGTGAGGAAGTGGTGTGAGGCCTTTGCTGTGCTCTATATTCAGACCTTACCTCTTTAGCCCCCACTGAGCTTAACATAGTTCCTGGTGTATTTTAGCCACTCAATAAAGAGATGTTAAATACATTAAAGAAATGAGTTAGTGTGGGCACTAATTTGGCATTAAACCGCACACATACCTCTGGGACAGAGCTCATCCAAGGAGAGCTAATGCAGTGCTCACCAGGAGGCAGTGAAATTTGGTGGTTCACTGACCATCAACTCAGCAGTAGATCTTTGATGAGATCATTTACTATTTGAGAATATGACAAAAACTATGAACACTGGTTCCAGAAAAATACATAAATGCACATATATGGTAACTTTTGAGTGCAATTTAGTCTTCCTGTGGATTCTCTAAATGTCTATAGTCCCGTGGTTAGGAACCCCTACTTTTCTGAATGTCTATTATGAGTCACGCACTGTGTGGGGCTTACACTGGGTGCTATGAGAGTCCAGAAGAGAGATATTTATCCCAACCTGGTGATTCAGAGTAGGCTTCCTGGAGAGTTAGAGGCTGAGGCTGAAACCTGAAGGATAAACATAAACATAATAATAATAATAATAATAATAATAATAATAATTCACATGAGACCACTCAGGGAGACCTTTCCTATTCATCCTGTTGAAAATAACACCCTGTTCTCTATCTCATTATTCTTTCTTCATTTTTAATAGCACTTGCCACACTCTGTAGTTGTGTTCTTTTGTTTACATATTTATTATCAAAGCCCCGACTAGAATGTAAGTGCCACAAAGGTAAGTGAATTCCATCTGTTGTGTTCACTGCTATATCCTCAGTGCCTGAAACAGTGCCAGACATGCTCAATTATTTGTTGAATGAATAAGGGATTCCTAGGCAGGTGGAACAGCTTGTGCAAAAGCACAGAGACATGAGAGAATATGTGGAGATTATGAGTAATTCAATGCACTTGGAAGGCGAAATGTAAATGAGAGCAATGGCAGATGAGACTGAAGAGGAAAGGAGTATGTAGGTCACGGAGGACCTCGTTTAAGGCAGTGGAACTCTCTGTAGTTCCAATGGGGAGGACAAATCCATGTAGTCATTTGTGGGGAAAATATTCTAATCCCAGGAGAAAGAACTGGGGGGATGGGATGGGGCAGGGAACAAAGTAGGATAAAGTAAGTCCAATACAGGCTGACTTAGGATGTTCTGTCATAGGAACACTACAACTACTCCTTGCCTTCTGGTTTGGGTCTCTAACTATGGGCTGGTATCTTGGACTTAGGCTCTGTTAATAAGGATAATGACAATGATGATAAAAGTAAAATTGCTATTGTGAATAATGCCACAATAAACATATGTGTGCATGTCTCTTTATAGTAGCATGATTTATAATCCTTTGGGTATATACCCAGTAATGGGATCACTGGGTCAAATGGTATTTCTAGTTCTAGATCCTTGAGGAATTGCCATGCTGTCTTCCACAATGGTTGAACTACATGTAACAAACCTGCACATTGTGCACGTGTACCTTAGAATTTAAAGTATAATAATAAAAAAGTAAAATTGATCTACACACTGTGCCAAACTATGTGCATAGATTTTGACATTTCATCTTGACAACTGTCTTATAAATGAGGTACTGTTATATCACAATCCCTTGATTACAAGGAAATTGAGACTTGGGTGAAGCAAATTCCTCAATGTCATACTTCAACAAGTGGAGGAGTAAGGATTTGGGATTTGAAGCTAGGCAATTTGAGTCCAGAGCTTACTTCTAACCAGTAACCTGTAAGCTTTTCTAACAATTAAATTTCCATCTCTGCCCTCAGGTTTCATCTCTGGACTTGGATAGATTGGTGCTACACCACTGGGCTTCTTGTCCTTAATTTCCATCCTCTAGGCCCTATCACTTGTTTATGGGCCTTTATGGCCATGTCCTACTCTAGTCTGTGATAAAACAACATCACACAAAGAATAATTAGATCCCTTATGACATTCAACCCTGAATTCTCTAGAGGTAGTTTGAGTGGATTAGAAATCACCTGGGCCAAATCTTGCTTTCAAATCAGTATTGATGTTGTCACTTTCAGTGATTTGTTGACAGAAACAGTATCTTTTATGAGCCTGATCCAGAGAAGGTCTTTTCTGTTAAAGCACATGCTGGTGCCAGGGAATGCAGGAACTGGAAAGTCTATGAAGCTGTTTGTTGAATCGGCTTATATCGTAATCAATATGTAACAAAGTAATTCTGCTGACAACCGTTAACATTTCTGTGTTGCTTACTAGTTGCCAGACACTTTTTATAGCATTTCTCGCATATCTACTTATTTATTCCATGTACATTTATGAGGCAATTACCATTATTATCTACATTTTCCAGATGAGGAAACTGACTTCCAAAGAAATAGTTATTTAAATTGCCCAAACTAAAGAGCTAGTAAGAGGTAAGGCTTGAATATGAATCCAGGCAAGTCTAGGTCCCAAGCCTGCTCTTTTAACTAGACAGGCTGTTGTTTGCAGGCTAGTTTCATAATGTACAAGGGTTTCAATCATAATCCCCCAAAACGCAATTCTGAATGCCATAATCCTGAATGTCAAAATCCTGAAAGATCCAAATCCTTAAAGTCTAAAATCCTGAAAATCACAATCCCAAAAGATTGAAATTTCAAAAGTTGAAATCCTGAAAGCTGAATTCTGGGAAAGGGGTGAGTAGTTTTCAGTTATATGAAGAATAGTTCCATCATATTAGTTTCATCATGTTAGACAGAATTATTACCTTGTTATTGTCTTTATTTTCACTTGTAAGAAAATTCAGATAAGTAGATTTACCATGCGATATGGTAACAATGCAAACTTCAGTTTAAAAATGCATCATTTGCCAGCATTGGCATTCTTTCCAGCTAATGACATTCCAGCAGCTTTTAATGAATTAAAGCCACATTTGCCCAAAGAAGCCAGCAAAGTTACTGACTGGTTTAAAAATAATTATATGTATGATAGGATAAGAAGATACTCAACGATGTTGCTGTTTGATTACTAGTATTGTTTTTGCCAAATTTGTGATCTGTATATGAGTACATGCTCAATAGATTTTTGTATACCCAAAACAACATAGAAGCATGGCACAGAATATGGGAAAATTTAATAGGGAATGCTCATGTTGGTGTATATTGAATCATAGAAGAATTTCAGAAAGAACAGCACCATGTAAAAAATGAATGTGAACATATTCTCCAAGGAGAGCCATTGTCCCAAAAGAAAAAAAGCAGCTGTTCGTCATGATGCAAGACTTCAACATATAGTTAACGATTGTGAATGTCTGCCAGCTCTTGTGGACTATCTCTGTGCAATCGCCTGTAATCTATCCCTGCAATACACTTTCTCATATGTCAAATTTTCTTTTTAGTTTTTTCTTTTTCTTTTTTAGTTTTTTTCACTATTTTAAATTGTTAGCATTATTTTTTACAATTCACTATGCTATGTATTTCATCTTTGCATCATTTCCAATATTGAAGATATCAATTGTGTGAGACTTTGAGAGAGTTCTAATTTATTTTATGCATTTTTGCAAATTTGACACCATGAAAATACATTATCCTAACGTTGACTTTGGTGTAAGCACTATGTGTGCATGTTGTTGTGCACACATAGTACTTAAACCAAACTCCTCAGGTTGTGAGGAATTGTTGACAATTCCTTAGTAAATAAAGAGGTGTCCTTTTTGTACATGTGTATTTGTGACTGATAAAATTTCTCCTCATCTTGGCTTTTTGGGAAACTGCATGTGTGGTGATGACCCACCTCAGTTTCTGATAGATCTTGCCAATCAGGTTGTTCATCACAGTATTTCAGATGATTGCAGTTATCATCCTGGGTGCACAAAATTACCAACCATGGTGATATGCATTTATACATTTCCCTTTTGACCTGTTTCTTTATAAATGCAATTTGTTTGCTCATAACTGTTATATCTGTGTGACAGTATATCTGAGTGTTTATGGTTGAACAATATATATGTTATTATTGCCTATTGTATTGTGTAAAGTGGCCTGTGAAGTATCATGTTTTTATATTTCTCAAATAAATCCCCTTTTATAAATGTAAATAAATGTCTTTTAAAGAATTAAACAAATATTCAGAATTATATTTTTGGGATTTTGATCTTTCAGGATTTTAACGATTTGGGATTATGGTATTCAGGATTGTGCTTTTGGGGATATTCATTGGCTTCTGTTGCACAACACACTTAAGAGACATGTACTGTACCTATAATGTACACAGCATTCCACTAGAAACTAAATTCAGGTGTCTTTGCATAATGCAAGAAATGATGGAGACTTAAACTAGGGCACTGGAAGTAGGTTTGGCAGACATTCCCTTTGGGAATATGGGAGTGACAGAAAATAAATGGTAGCTTGTAGATGGTGTAGGTTTGCTTATTTTAGGACAGAAGGACTTTAGTGAACCCATGTCTGGGTGAAGGTGTGCGAGTCTGGGTAAATGAAGAATGAAGAAGGTGACAGTGGCAGAGAGAGTAAGGTTATGGAGATGAGAGATCAGTAGCACAAAGCAAAGGTTTAGCTTTATAGCAGTGGAAGGCTATGTGTGTATAATAAAGAGAAGTACAAACTAGAATGGGAGTTCACATACAATGGACATGTTTTCTTAGTGAAGCAGTAGACAAAACCGTCAGCTAAGAATGAAAGGACCCAGAGTGTCATTGGAGTTTTGTGAATGGGTTGATTGGGGAAGATTTGAGAAGAGAAAATAGAAATGGCTGACTGTAAAATTAAAATATTTTGCCAAATAATGTCCCTCAGAATATTATTTCAGGAGACAATGAGAAAATGTTTCTAGGGAAAATGTACTGGGAAATTAATCATAGTATGCATTTCACATTATATATGAGAATATTAAAGACTCTTAGTATTTCTGTAGTACAGAAATTACCTACCTTCATTTATCTTGCATTTTCCAATTTATTTATCGGACATTTAGTAGTCATTTCTTCACATAGTTATTATTAATATCCCATATCATCAGTGTTCCAGGGAATGCATTTCAGGGAATGCTGATATAGAAGGTTGATTTGAGATAAATAAACTGATGAAATATATTGAGAACCCAGGTACCCAATCCTACAATGCATGTGTAATTGAGGCATTTAGTCCTGTCTTGTGACTTTGGCTAGCAATATGTTGTGGTCTGGAAAGTAGAGCAGAGAAAATGGAGAGTTGTGTTTGTCCAAGCGTGAGTTTTGGCAAGGCAAAACCAGCAGAATGCAAAGGGGACAAAGTAAATGAAGATCTAGTGGAAGTGTTGTTGATGAGGGCATGCACGCTGGGTAGGGAGGAGGGCAAAATGACTGAGAGGGGTAGGAGAAGTTGGGGGCCTTGCTGTCATAGCGACATCAAAGGATATTTCTGGTGGGAAAGAGGGAATGGGAGAGGTGACAGTGAAGGGAGAGGGTATATATAGATATATTCATTATTTATTTAACAAATAGAGTGTAATAAACTATAAGATGCTTCTGAGAGTTGGAGTAGGATGAAGTTGGAGAAGAGGCTGATGCATTTGGCAACAAGGAGATCATTAGTTACTTTTAAGTGAACAATTTATACAGTACTAAGAGTTAATAAGGGGATGTGCGGTGAAGAGACGTAGAAAATAAAACCTCATTGATTTTTTTGCCAGTAAAAGGAATGACAAGTGGGGAATTACTCGAGAAGATTGAAGGACCAAAGTGTTTTAAAAATTCTTGTTTTGTTTGTTTGCATGTAGAGCAGGTGAAACTGGGGGCTTGAGGTAAGGACGTTGGCTAGAAGGATTGGGATAGGCAGAAAGTAAGGACTAAAATAAAATAACCAGCAGCATTGAGGGTTCAACTAAGAAAAGTTAACATGGATTTATCTTATGATGTTTCCCTGCTTTATGTTACCTGAAAACGGGAGGGTTAGGGGATGGCAATGGAGGGGGTGAAACAGACCAGGAAAATGGAGAAATGTTATGAGGGAGCAAAGCAGGTTGTTCTTAGAAGGGTGAGGGCAGGGTATTAGTTTGAGTTCCAGGTGAGGTGAAGTTATAAATTTTGGTCAAGATACTGGAAAGTAGTGGAAATGAAGGCCTTCAGAGTAGAAGGAGTCAAGAAATTCCTAGGTCAGGATGTCATACGGATTAATGCAGAGAGAAATTAATGCCACCTTAGACAGGAGTCTGTGTGGGAGGAAATATTGTTAGAAGCACAAAATGGAACAGGGACTTGGGGGTGAGCAATGCCATCGTGGAGGAAGAGAGGGTGGAGATGTACTTAGATTGTAGTATGGGCTTCAGTGGAAAAGAGGTAAAGGAAAGTGATGGAAAAATAGAAGACAGGCAACTGACATGAGTGAAGAGAAGGCAGAACTCTCTTGGTCCACAGAAAAAGAGGAAGAGGAAGAGGAAGTGGAAGAGAGACTTCCTTTAGAAATAGTCATGAGGGAGGCAGAACTCTCAGGGGAAAGCCAGCAGACAGCAGGTAAATCAGAAGGCAGAGGGAATCCTCTGGGGATAGGTAGAAAATATAAGAAATGCAACTGATAGTAGAACACAGCTCCAGAGAATGTAGAAGAAAGGGTTGGGGGAGTGTCAAAAGCAGAGACAGATGCCACAAAAGAAGATGAACTGAGTTGGAGAGTGCTGAAAATAAAAAGAAGCAAAACTAGATTTGATGGTTTTATTCTGTGAGCAAAAGTAATGGCGAGTAATGAGGTATGAAAGGTGCAAGGCCTGAAGGCTTCAAACTGAGGCCAATTGAGGGACAGGCATTCCTACCATAGGAGGGAAAAAAAACTGGCATGATTGACTAGAGGTAGCTTGACTCCCCATGACATATTGTTGAGACTGAGGGCTGTCCTGGAGTTGAGAGATGCATCAATATGCTTACCTGGGCTCTTGAATAATGAGGATAGTACGGACTTTTGAGTTGTGGCATCCCATATCAAAGACCTTGATTCAAAGAGAAGCACAGAGTGTCCCCCTAATCCCATTTCTGGTGACAAATGGATTCCCTATCCCTGTGGATTGGCAGTGTCTCCCTATGCATTTTTTAGAAGAATGTTTTCAGAGGTACTGGGTACATGGGACTGAGTAAACGGAGCCAAGATCAATTCGTAAGGTTGCTTTCAGGGGCAGCTTTGGAAAATTGTGACACAGAAGAATTGTTCATGGTACTTGGTGTTTCCCTACCTTGCCTTTAGGTGCCCTCACTGCTTGCTGCCTGCCCACACTGTGTTTAGGGCTCTTGCACCATTTCCTGTTTAACCAGGGTCATTTATAGTAGCCAGTCCTGCTCTAAACTTTCCCCTTCCCTTATTTGAAAAACTTGATCATGTGCCTTCAAAGTCCTACACTCTTCTTCCCAGGATGTTTCCCTGGTAGCTAACAAGTGAATTAGTGCTTAGGTAGTTAAATCGAATAAATTAGTGTCTTCATACTCTCAGGGTTTTTTTCCATTTCATTTGAGTATCTTAACCCAAAGGAAAAACTGACTATGGGAATTGAAAGCTCTAAAGTAGGGAAGGAAGGTATGGAAGGGCTTCCCTGCCCTCAAACCAGCAAGACATTCAGCTCTGGAGGTTTCACTGAGCATGGAACTGATTTTATTTTCCAGAGCACTTGGGGTTAGCCCTGGTTTCCTGTGGCCTAAAAGTAATGACACCCCAAACTTTTGGGTACAATGACTTGTAGCTGCTTACATTTTTGTTCTCTATCCCATTTATTGAGGCCTCTGTGGATTGTGTGGTAATTTTTTTTCTCTTCCTTAGAAACTTTATATACTCTAACTTGCTTGAGGCATAAATAAGCTAAATCTTGCAAAGGGTCTTAGAAAGGTACTTTTCCCTAAAATCAATGCAAAGAAGCTTTGAAAATAGACCCATTAAGTGGTTTTAACTCTGCATGAAAAACTATTTAGTCAGGTAAATCTAATTCTTGAATAGGCTGAAACCTGATTTTTTCCATCCATTTTCCTTCCTCCAGCCAAAGAACCCTAGGTGCTCACTAAGGAATGCAAATGTCAAAGTGGGTTTTTTGTTTTGTTTTGTTTTGTTTTGTTTTTGATACGTGTCTTGTAGGAGTGGGGGCTGTGACAATGGCCTTGTTGGTTTCAAGCAATGTCTGAGGCTCTTGCCAGCAATTACAGGCTTACATGCTCATAATACAAAGAGCCTAAAGTGGCACAAATTGCTGTCCAGAGCCAGCTCTAAGCAAAATAGAGATACCTTACTTTCTACTCAAGATATCCATTTAATATATGTTATTTGGTAAGTGAGTGCTGTCCATGTATTTCCATGTCAGAGCTGTCTGTTCAGAATAGTAAAATCATGGGAAAACTTCTTTTATCTGTAAATTTCCCAGACTTACCTTTTGCTTATCCAACTAGCAACCAATTTATTTGACCATCTGCTTTACTCTCCACTTCTAGGCACCTCATACATAGAGTCATTTATAAGTACAAAGGTGTTTCTTCTTTTTCAAGACACTGGGTGCCTTTAGGCAACCATTAGACAGCTCAGAGACCACTACTGTGTCCCTTATTATGGACCCGTTGTACTGCACCATATTCTGTCCTATCCCACCTGCTGGCAGCTGTCATGTTAGAAATCTATCTAGCAAATCAATCTCTGCTAAGGTCCTAATACCTAATAATTGCCAAAGTGTGGCCTCTATACTTCCCCTCAGGCATATTTGCATTTTAAAAAAGAAACTTTTAGGACCACAAAACCTATTTTAAGGAATGACTCTCTATGGCATTAATTTCAGACATTTATTCTTTTAATAAATATTTAACATGTGCCTACTATGAGTCAAGCATTGAATTAATAACAATGGATATGCAGTAATAAAATGTGGTTCCACCCGAAGGGGCTTACACTATAGTATAAGCAATAGGCATGTAAAATAATTTTAGTGTAGTATCATCATAAGTTCTATGAAAAGGGTATTAGTAATTAATTCATTCAAAATATGTTTATTGACTGCCTATTACATGCAAAGCACTGTGCTAGATACCAGAGAAATAGCAGTGAACAAACCAGTCTTTATCCTCATTGAGCTTACATTCTATTCCATATACAAGGCAAGGCAGTACAGTTTGATACAGAAGGGAACGATTTGACTGAGGAGGTGGGCAGGGCTACACAGTCATGATATTTGAGCTACATCTAGGAGGATGAGTAGAAACTAATCAAGTCCATGAGATGGAAAAAAGCGTTCTAGTCAGAGGGAATAGCATGTATAAAGACACAAAAACATGAAAGATGAACATATTGCATCTTTGAGAAATGGCAAGTAGTTTGGAGTGTCTGGCATACTGGGAGTTATGTAGTGGAGCATCACGGAAATAAGGTTGGAAAGACAAGTTAAGCAAGATGGTATATGATAGAAGCTGTACAATCCTGTTTCTGGATCAGTTGGAACAGGTTCAAATTTGGGCTCTGCTACTTACTAGTTATGTAATCTTTGTGCAAATTATCTAATCCTTCTGAGTTTTGGTTTCCACACCTATAGAATAGAAATAATAACTGAAACAACCTCATGGTATTGGAGTGAGGATTAATTTATGTAAAGTATATTTGTCAAGTACTTAACACAAGGCCTGAGATATAGTAAGTGTTCAATAATTTGTAACTGTTGTTCTTCTATAAAAGTGATTGAATGGCATCTGTAGGCAATGGGAATCTGCTTAAGCTGAATTCTTCATAAGGGAAGTGACTTGATCAAAGATGTATTTCAGAAAAACCACTCTGTCTTGAGAAAGAAGGAGAGATTTTAGGGGTTAGAAAGTAGACACAGGGCACATAGTTAATAGTTAATAGACTAGTGCAACAATTCAGAAAAGAGACAACAAAGGCCTGGATAAAATTGAATCAAGGGAGGAGGAGAGTACAAGGGAATAGAGTTGAATGGGATTTAGGGAATTGTTCTCTTAGTTCTTCATTTGCAGAGGTAGGAAGAGACAGTGGAGGTCAAAGATGTAATCAAAGAAGATGATGAGTGATTGGAAGGAATGGTGATCCCTTTAACTGAAATGTGGATTACCAGAGAATGGGTGTGTTTTTTTGGGGGGAGTGGGGGGATTTCGGGGAAGAAAATTATTGAGACTGTTGCAGCAAGTTTTGTTACATTTGTGTCTGTGGAGTATCTATCTACCTGTCAATTGATTTAGCAAGCAGATGAAAATAGGTGTTAGCTGATGAAATTATAGATGATGAAAGAGTAGTAGATGATATTATCTAAATAGAAAATATTATCTAAATAGAAAGTCTATTTAAAGTGGGAACATAAGCCCGAGCACATCAGTTTTAGGGCGAGGCAGAGAAAAGGAACAAAGTAAGAAAGAACCACCAAAGGTATAGAAGGCAAATAATTAGGAGTGTTACCAGAGCAAGGGATGAGAGTTTCAAAGGGGAAGGAGTGGGAAATAGTCTCAAATTCAGCTGAGGAGTAGAATTGAATTGGAAATTGGGAGAATGCTGGGAACCCTTACCAGAGCTGTTTTATTGGAGGAGTGAAGGTAGAAGCCAGATTGCCTGAGTTGAATACTCACCTTGACCTTCTTAGCCACCCTGCTCTGTAACTAGCAAAGGGGATGAAGTCACCCAGTATGATGGTTAATATTGTCAACTTGATTAGATTGAAGGGTGCAAAGTATTGTTTCTCGATGTGCCTGTGAGGGTGTTGCCAGAGGAGATTAACATTTGAGTCAGTGGACTGGGAGAGGAAGACCCACCCTCCATCTGGGTGGGCACCATCCAATTGGCTGCCAGCATGGTTAGAAAAAGCAGGTGGAAGAAGGTAGAATAAGATAGCTTGCCGAGTCTTCCAGGCTTCATCTTTCTCCCGTGCTGGATGCTTCCTGCCCTTGAACATCACACTCCAGGTTTTTTAGCCCTTGGGCTTTTGGACTTACACCAGTGGTTTGCCAGGGACTCTCGAGCCTTTGGCCACAGACTGAAGGTTGCACTGTCTGCTTTCCCACTTTTGAGGCTTTGGGACTTGGACTGAGCCACTACTGGCTTCCTTGCTCCTCAGCTTGCAGACAGCCTATTGTGGGACTTTACTTTGTGATTGTGTGAGTCAATTCTCCTAATAAACTCTCTTTCATATATACATATATCTTATTCTGTCCCTCTGGAGAGCCCTGACTAATACACCCAGGATATCATAAACCATAAATTTGGAAGAAAGAGTTAAGACTTGAGTCTCATATACATATCTAACCAAATGCTCTGCTGCTCTCACAGAGCAACTATATCATAGGCAGTAAGGTTTGTGGCTTAGTGTGATGATCCTTGCAACAGAATGACTCAGTCATTGTGTAGATACAGTCTAAGAAACAAGATTTTACGGGTTTCAGAAGAGTTGATCTTGTTAATTTATAATTCAATCACAAACCCTTTGGTTATCATTGTTAAAATTTAATCATAGATTAGTAAATTCTATTTTCCTTTAATGAAACATAGCATTTTCATCTTTGAATAGTACTTTTAAAATGTGCTGCTCTAAATTTCTTCCCGAGGAAAGTTGTTACCTCTTAATATCTCTGACTCACATGTGTGGCATAAAAATTCATATGGAACACATATTTTTTCTTCCTTTTTGGAACTGTGTAAGATTTCCATGGAATGGAATCTGAATAGCCTGTATAAGAAAGTGTAGGTTCCGGCCAGGCACGGTGGCTCAAGCCTGTAATCCCAGCACTTTGGGAGGCCGAGACGGGCGGATCACGAGGTCAGGA
>NW_016813954.1:137780-158536 GCF_001698545.2 Rhinopithecus bieti | reverse complement strand
AAAAAAAAAAAAAAAAAAAGAAAGAAAGTGTAGGTTCCCTACCCCTCTCCCACCATCCTGGTACCCTTTCCTTCATTTATATCGGAAGAAGTTTCTACTTTTCTTCTGTACTCACAGTATACTGAAGAATATATACAGAAGAAAAAAGAACTTTCGAAAGCCACAACTGCTTTTACTTAAAAGGGAAACCAGTTTGCAAAGGACCATTGTGTAGCCGACTTAAGGTGTTCACTATAATAGTTCCGGATGTCAGCTTTACAATTTGTTTCCGAAAGGAATAAAATCATCCAATTCTAGCACTTGTCTGAGAACCCCTACGCAGAGAGGAAATTGGCTAGCAGATATGCAGATGTGGGGGTCTGTGTCACGTAACTGCTGAGGTCTGGGATAGATCTTAATCACAGAGGAAGTTTGTAAGCAATAAAAGAGGCCTCTGTGGAGGCTCTTCAGGTCCCAAAGCTCATTTTATCCTAAGAATATAGGGCCCTGGAGCCTGTGTGTTCACAAGCAATAAAGCAGTCTAACTCTTCCCAAGTCGCTAAAAATGATGCCTTCCTCAGCACTTCTTTTCAAATGGTTCAAGAAGAAAACCATGTCATCTTTTCTAATACCCACATCCTATTTTCAAATCTGCCAAAAATAGTGATTTTAATTCACAAGCTTTAGACAAGAGGGGAAAATGCACTCAAAAGGACAGCTTGATTTTCTGCTAATCTTAACATTTTATAAAAATAAGCTTACCGTGAAAGTGATGATCTTGTATAGAAAGCTATCTGATTGGAATGCCCAAGCATTTTGGCTGGTTTGCTTTGCTTTTGTAATTTTCTTCAACTGTGGTAGATGCCTTTCACCAAATTGTCCTCATGTCCTCGGCACTTTGTGAGCAAAGAAGCCTTCCTCAAAATTTTCTAAAGCTCTTCCACTAGGTCACCCTTAGTGTGGACTGGTACCTGTGTGGATCTCAGTCCCAGTTTCTCTTCTTCAGAGAACTATCTGTTCTTCTATTCTTGGGGTCAACAGCTGCATTAATGAGTCCCAAGACTCACTCCTATGAAATCCTTTCACAGACCTTTAAATGGGACCCTGTTCCAAGAGGGCAGCCTGGTAAATTGATAGCTCCCACTAGCTGATGGAATATTTTCCAGTGATTGTGCAATGTTGGGTTGCCAGATTGGTACTGAGATATTGATTTAGACAACTCTCATTCGCATTAAATACATCATAATTTTAGGGCACTGTTGACCTAAGTATTGGCTCTTTTCCATCTGCATTCCAACTGTGTATCAACCATTTCCATATAGCACCAGAGGATAGTGGGGGCAGTTGTTGGCATTTTTTAAACCCCTTACCTATCCGCTACTGGCACCCAGGATAGTCACCACATTCTTTTGCACAGGCTCTATGTCTTCTCTCAGACAGTGGATGGTCACATTTATGTCCCCTAAAGGCTTTCGAGACTCTTCTGCCGCTACGTCAAAAGTTCTTGTTGTCCTCTCTTGCCTTCAATTGATGTGGTGATATCACATTCTCTGATGCTGATCTTAAACTGTGCCAGAAGAGGGACAGATGTTCCTTGCATGAGTAGTACCACTCTTTTCATTCTGCTCATGGGTCCCTGGCCTATATTCCCAGCCGGTGGTATTGTATGGAAGTCAGGGGGTGTAGTCAATGTTGAAAGCAACCATATTTGAGGAATGTAATAACTGGCCCAAAGCATTGAAGAGAAGACATGATTGGAGGATGTGTTGTTCTACCTTTATGCTATAAAAGCCCAAATTGTAAAAATTTAACATGACCAGAAAACAAATTATTATTCACATTTTCCTGCATACCCTAGACAAGGCTTACATTTGTGGCCAGCATTAATGGAAAGTGAGGCATGGATGCTGCAGCATCATGAGTAATGATGTAATGAACAGTAAGTAAATGGTATTACAGAACTGAAGAGATAAGATTTATATCATTTCATTAAATGGGTTCTGAAAAGCCATAACTTGTGAATAACAGTATTGCTGTTTTTCTCATAGTAGCCAATATAAAATTAGCCAAGAATGGCATATTTACAATAAAGCACAAAAAGAGATGGTCCCTGAACATGAAGAATATTTATATGCACAGATCAGACAAGAAACAAATACATAAGCATTACTTTTCGACCCATCATTCTAAATCTTTATTAAGTCGCTGTATATATCTCACATGGGCCCATGAATTTTGCAATTTATTTTAAAACCTAATTTTATAAATAGTAAAGAGTTCCACAAAAATATTTCTCAGGATTGTCCCCACCCTAGAGGTGGCAGTAACTGAAGTATTAAAACATAAATACAGTTATGTATTGCTTAACAAAGAGGATATGTTTTGAGGAATGTGTTGGTAGGCAATTTCATCATTGTGTGAACATCATTAGATGATTCCATCAATGTACAAACCTCACTGAGTGTTCTTACATAAACCTGGATGGTATAGCCTACCACACACCTAGGCTATATTGTATAGCCTATTGTTCCTTGGTTACCAACCTGTATAGCATGTTACCATAATGAATACTGTAGGCAAATGGAACACAAAGGTAAATATTTGTGTATTTAAATATAGACAAGTATATTAAAAATACAGTATTATAATCTTATGGCACCACAATTGTATATGCAGTCCCTTGTTGCCCAGAATGTCATTATGTATTACAGGACTGCACTGAACTTTTTTTTTCCCAGAAAGGGTCTTTATCTGTCTGCCAAAGATCAAAGTCAAATAAGAAAGCTGTAATTCCTTTTGGTTTATGTGATATTATTTGGAGCTCAACCCCCAAAGTAGAAACTTAATAAGAAAGTAAGATATATACATTAACTATAACATGGACTTAAATTTCATTGGCTTAGATAAAATTATTTAACACTTTTTCAGGGTATTAGAAATACTTTGCTAAGCATTGGATATATTGTGATGAACAAAATAAACAGGGACCAAACAAGGACCTTACAGAATTTAGAGTAGCTGGGCAGACATTAAGCAAATAAATGTACAAATATTACTGTTATTATGAATTTTAATATATTCAAAGGAGAAGAAGAAGGCTCTTCGTGAAATGGTGATAACAGGAGTCCTGCTTTATACAGAAAAGGAAGATATTTCTTGTAGAGGAGACAAACTGAAACGTGAAAGGTCAAAAGAGATTTTGGCAGAGCAAATCACACATAAGAAGCACTGAGATGGTTCCTACTAGGAATGGAAAATGTGGAAGAGTGTGATTAAAAAATGAAGTTGGAGATGTTGGTAGAAACTAGGTCATGGTGGGATTTGTAGGAGATTGGATTTGATCCTAAAAGCTATGAGAAGCCACTGGGGTATTTTATACAGGAGAGGAAATGATCTGATATACATTGTTAGAAGACCACTCTGACAAATGTAGGAGGGTGAGAGTGGAGGTGGGAAGACCACATAGAGGGCTGCTGCATAGATCCCGGTGAGAATGATGGAAGCTTAATCTAAGGTAGCAACAGTGGGTTGGAGACAAATAAGCCAGTTTGACATATATCTTGGTAGTTGAAATGATAGGACTTGCTGATGAACTGGATTTGTTCATTCATTCCTTCTTCCAACAAATATTTAAGTCCCACCCCCTGTGTTAGGCATTATTGTAAGTGCTGTGAATAAGCAGTGAACAAAATATAATCTCTGCCCTCATGGAACCTGTAGTCTAACAGAAAGATAGATATAATAAAGAAGAAAAACATAATATGACTAATGGGGATAAGAAGTATGAACAATAATGAAGCAGGATAAGATGTGAAGGGAGTACTGGGATGGGTTTGAGGTTGCTGTTTTACAAAAAGAGTGGTTAGGAAAAAACTTTCTAATAAGGTTGCATTTGAACCTTAAAATGTAACCTTATTTATAAAGGGTGGTAAGGAAAAGCTTTCTAGTAAGGTTACACTTGAACAGAAACTTGAAGAAAATAAAGGAGAAACCTATGTGGTTATTTGGGGTAACAGTTCTAGGCAAATAAAACATCAGGAGGTAGAAATGTACTTACTAGTTTGAGGAACAGTGGGGAAACCAGTGTGTCTAGAGTAGAATGGGAAAGGGTGAGAGTAAAATGAGATTAAAGGGGTTCTGCAATGGGGAAGCTCACGTTGGGCCTTGTAAGACAACACGGGAATCCCTTGGAGAGTTTTGAGTAGACGAGTCGTATCATCCAGTTTATGTTTAACAGGATCATTCTGGCTACTGTGTTGATAATAGACCATAAGGAGGAAAAAGATGAAGCATAGAGACCATTTAAGAGGCTATTTCAGTAATCTATGCTAGAGATGGTGATGGTTTGGACTAGACTGAATATATTGCATAGTGCTTGGATTCTGTATAAATTTTGAAGTTGACAAAATTTACAAATCAATTGTACATGGGTTGTGAGACGAAGGAGTCGAGGATGATCCTAATGTCTGAGTAACTGGAAGGAATTAGAGTCGCCACATGTTGAGATGAGGGAGACTGTGAGGAGTTGTTTTGGTAAGAAGAGGTTTTAGATTTGGAGGTGGAGGGGAAAGAAGAATTCAGAATGACTCCTAGATTTTGGTTGGAGCAATTGGATGGATGGTGGTACAATTTCCTTAGGTGGGAAAGATGACAGACTTAAAAAATTTTCTGTTCCAACCTCCTTATTTTGATAGATGAGGAACAAAAGCCCTCAGAAAACAGCCACCTAGTTCAGTAGTGTAAGGGTCTGGACTTGGTTAAAGGTCTCCTAATGAAAGGATCCTGATTCTTGCCTCTTTTCTATACTGTCTTTTTAATTTTAAAATCTCTGAAATGTGGAAATGAAATGGTAAGTTTCTTAAAGATAAGGTCTGCTCTTCAAGCTTCTTCTGTCATGTAATGTAATGCTATGTTATGTTATATTGGACACCTTTTGTGTTATGTAAGAACACCCCCTTTTTCAGGATCCATTCTTTTCCACACCTCGCCCAAAATCCACATGGTTTCCATAGGAGTCGCTATGCTAGTACAATATGATCCCACCTCTTCTCCATAGTGAATTGTCTGAGGAATCGGCATCTGACCCAAAGTGGGCCAATTTATTCTGCCAACACTGGTAAAAGGGAGGAATTCTTATTCTAAGCCCTTAGTAAATACCTGTTGACCTGAACTGAAGGATAGGTGAAGCTTTCAGAAACCATATATACAAAACTTTTTCAAAACATATGAATTAGGGGATGATTATTCCCATTTCAAGAAAAAATTTTGCTCTACCAGAAGATTGACTGTAATTTTGCTTTAAATAGCAATCTTTCTAATGCATTCAAGCATTTGTTTATGATCATTAACTACTTGAAAGGCTGGGCTTGATGGGAGAGCATTTTAAAGTTAAAGTATCTGGAAACACTTTCCATTAAATTCTCTTTATGTTGATCTGGAGCCTGTGCTCTATAAAGTCCTCTCATTTCCAAACAGTAAGTTTTAAGCTATCAATTGGATTAGCACCCAGTGTCAATACTGGCTAAATGATGCTAAATAAAGTAGTGGTGTTTTCAAGTGTGAGTTCAATTTAGTATGTTTTACAGGCCTCTATAAGGCTACATTAAATATAGACTAGATTAATTGAAAACATGGTGCATAGGGAATACTCAGTCTGTGTGTGTATGTGTGTGTGTGTGTGTGTGTGTGTATGTGTGTGTTTATAGTTAGAGAATATGAGTACCAAAGATACATGATAGAATCAAGGGTTGCTCATAACAAAGTATAAAAGTCTATAATACTATATATCTGTTGTCGATAGGTTCATTAGCAGAGAGATGCACTCAATGCTTATCAATGAACTCCTGCCCTACTGGAGAATAAGAGGAAAACAAAGTGAGACAGAAGTCTATGGAGCTCAAATTTAAAGTCAGATAACCCATTCAGCATATTTGATAAGCCCTGTATTTATTCTGTGAAGATAAAAGTGATAAATTGCCAAAAAACATACTAGTGTTTGATAGTATAAAGTAAGCCAAGTTCAAACTAGACTTGTCTGAAGAAGGAAAAAAAAAAAAAGAAAGAAAGAAGAAGAGGAAGAGAAAAAAGGGAGAAGAAAAAAGAATAAATTGTTATTTCACGAACACATATAACTGCTAAGAGTTGTGGAACCCCTCTTTATTTTATCATACATGGATTTGAGCACCTATGCACTATGGAGAAGCACCTTCCAAATGAGTTCACATATGTCAACCAAATGAGTGTGCTAATGTTTGAGTGAATTTGTGTAGTTCGTTGGAGACAAATATTGAAATCAGGATACTGCATAATTCATACATATGTTAACCTCTTTTCTCAACTTTGGAACAATCTCCTTATATTTAATAATTGTAATTAAATACCTGTCTAATTTGGGCTTTGCTGACTGACCAGATCACTTTTTCTGGTAGTTTCTGTTTCCAGCAGTTTTCTGACAATATTAAAATTTATGGTAGTTTCATTGGTATTTTAGTAAAAACCAAAAATGTATTCTTTCCCTATCTATGCAGGGTGACCATACATCTCGATTTTCCAAGGATAGTCGTGGTTTATGCCTGTTTTCCTGATGTATGCATTATAGTATCTTCTTTCAGTCCTAAAAGTGTCCTTGTTTGGCAAATAAATTATGTTTGCACTACATATCAGTTTTACAGGCAATTCTGATTCAGCCAACATAGAAAGAATCTGCAGGGAATTCAGTTAACCCTCCTACTTTCTCATGAGGTCTTATATACAGTTCTTTCTGATCTCTCCCACCTCCTAGGTGAAAGACCATATCAAATCACACTTCAATTAAAGCATTTTGTCAGATGACTAAAATTTCAGCCAAGTTGTATTGCTTTCTGATAATTTAAGTGGATGTAAATTGTATAGAAGACCTCAAGGAATAGGTGAATACCATGTCTTTTATTGTATATAGGAGAAGCTGGATGATTTTGGTGAGACTTGGCCATTGTGTTTCTATAGAAGCCTTCTTTTTATGCAGATCTTGGTGAGCTCTATCGCTTTTATTGTAGGATACTGAGAGAATGCCCCAGGCTGGATGTATGCATACATCCCCATGAGGGACAGAAATTCATAAGCCTCTTAATCACTCAGCATTTCCACACAGTTACAGTTAAAGGGTAAACTCATAGCATAAGATAATGCTGAGATATTGGGAAATTTTAAAACAAAACTATGCATGATCAGATTCACATTTCCTGCTGCATGAATTTCACTGTGTCTTAATTCTTTCTGATTTTATAATCTGTATAAGGTCTATATTTTCTATTTAATGAAATATGAAATTCACTGGGATAGTCCTTTGCTCTGCTCTCTCATCCCTGTCATGTGAACAGCCAAGAACTTTCAGTTCCCCACAGATGCTCTAGGTGGCTTCATGTTTTCCCAATTAAATTACCCTTTTCTCTTTTCTGGCTCAGTTATTATGGGATCATCTTTATCATCATTATCAGCATTAATGCTGTGTCATAATTATACACATAATTGAATCACAGGCTCACTTGCATAGATAATTGCTTCAATTTTCTGCCAGCTTTGCCAGCTACCAAGTAACATACCCAATAGCCATATGAGACTATGAGCAAACTATTGGAACTTATTTATTCTATATGAAAGACCAACTCCTGAGTTCATGGTTTGGGTATGATTATATGTTGTGAGTTATTCATTAAATGTGTCTATAGCATCCTGAAACCCCTGGTAAGCTTATGGTGGCCCTACTCAACCACTAGTACATAGAATTAGGGTTTGGTATCCAGATAGAGAAAATAAAGTGCTAGTTAGACCAAAAGCATAAATTTTATTTCCATGGATGAGTGAGCTCTTTGGTTCTTGCTCACAAACTCTACCTCTGTTTCAATAGGCCCTGTCTCTGGCCCCAGACAGAACTCTAACCATCCCATAATTAGAAGATGGTAACATCTCAAGAAGATGAATTTAATTAGAGAAGTCCCTCAAGAACAGAATGGTGTGGCAGGCAAATGTTACATGATGATACAAATTCTGGGTGTAGGTGGTATTCCAAGACTCAGGTGAGCAAAGAGATTTTCAGATGAGAGAGAACTGATTGACATTGTCAGATCAGAGAGGGATGATAACATGTTCTGGGTCAGTTCTGGGGTTACTTCTCGGTATAAGGAATGGGACTTTAGTTTGAGAGCAAAATAGGTCCAAAGTATTAGAATTATTAGTGTTAAGATACAGAAGGAAGCAATAGGGGCAATTACTTGAAGTGGGTTACAAGGTAGAGTTTTGGTCATGCAGTGATCTGGTGGAGCTGGCTCATACTGGCTTGTGAGAGCTGACTGTGTATACTTCTCTTCCTAACTTTACCTTCAGTGACTTCATGTTGATTGTTTGCTATCAGCTATGGTAGGAGTATTTGCACCATGGGAATGAGCAAATATTATAGATCAGACCTCTTTTCCCCTCTGGAAAGCCAGTTTACCAGCACAACATTGATAATAGGAATAAGGTAGCAGCAAGTGACTTTCATCAAATGCTTACTATGTGTTAAATACTTGCATTATCTCATTTAAGTCTCACACCATCTCATTTTTGGAGGGAGTGAGAAAACTGAGGCTAGAGAAGTTTAGCACAAAGTTCGGTTACTAGAATGGGGCATGTGCTCAGAACATGACTAGAAGTAAAGGTGGTTTGATTATGGGGCACTTGAGTACTAAACTAGGATTCTTAAATCTTGCCTGATTAGGAATAACTTGGGTTCCAGGACTGAGCTTGCAAGAAGTGTAGGGTAATGCTTAGGGAACCAGGCTAGTCATTATGCCTGACAGAATGTTAAGTAGAATTATGTCCTCTTATTACTATATCCTCTTATCTGAAGTTTTTCTGGCATTCACCAATCGGTGGCAAGAAAGCTCTAAAATGAGCCCAGGTACCCGCTTCCGCACTCTATATTTTGTTTTAATTAATGATTTATTAACTTCTAAGCCCTTCTCAAGAGCCTCTGTTAGCATCATTCTCCTGACGCTCTATGTGATCCTAAGATTCTAGATTTTAAAATGCATGTACTATTCCCCAAGATGTTTAAGAACACCTGTCCTTATTTCTGTATGGCACATTCAAATTTTATAGCCAGAAAGAACTTTCAGGATGGAGCTATTTGGTTTTCTTGTGACATACAGGTTTTAAAAAGTCAGTTATTGCAATCCAGACACATTTCTGGCAAAAATATTATATTTAATTTGTCCTAAATTACTTTCTGACCCAATGAGACAAAATATATAAACAACTAAAAGAAAAATATATTAAACTGTGTAAATCCAAATATACAAATGTCTAATAAACCCTGACCAATTATTTGGAATTGTAAATGAGATTTTAGGTGTGTAAAGCCTGCAGATAAATGTAAGCTTTACTTAAACCAATTTGTATTTTTGAACCCTAATAATGATTTTCTTTTACTTTACTACAGCAACTCACAGCAAGTCAACTGCGGGAAGATTAAGCAGAGTGGTAATATCCTTTCTATTACATTAGACGTAATAGAAAATCCAGATCTACCAAGAAATATTTTTTGCTCTGCAGTTGGCCCATAATTTCACATAGTTCTGAAGGAAAATAGAGGAAAAACACATTTTAAGCAGGTGTAGATGCTGCATACGTAACGTTTGTTTTGGTTTTGATTGAGCTGGCATTTTGCATGCTAAGCAAGTTTCTGTGCTATGCAGAATAAGGGTTCAGTTGAATCCAAGAGAGGTTGTTATATTTAGGTAGCTAAATGAATATGAACAATATTACATAGACACAAGACCCCATTGTACCTGTGATGTTTTAGAATAACTGTCTAAAACTGTCTAAAACTGATGCACCAAGGTTTGAACTGTTTGACTAGTTCATGTACGTATGTGCATGTACGTGTTGGGGGAAGGAGATTTATGGTTGAACACCATAAACTGATGGCTCTTTGTGTCAGCAAGTTATTGCTGCATAATAAACTATCTTACAAATTAGTGACTTTAAACAACTATATATTATTGCTTGTTAGTCAATGAGTTGGCCAAGCAGTTCTTTTGGTCTTGTCTGGTCTTACTAGTGCATCTGCAGTAATCTGTGGGTCACCTGGGGGCTCACTTGTTTAGGATGGCTTCAGCTTGGATGACTCAGCTCTTCTCCACATTCTCTTGCATCTCCCTAGCAGGTTAACAGGGGTATGTCCATATGGTAATGGTAGAGGTCTAATAGAGTAAGAATATTCAAACAAACACTCTGCTTATGTCATATGTGCTAACATTTAATTATGAAAGAAAGTTACATGACCAAGCCCCAAATGAAGGATAA
Organism: Rhinopithecus bieti; assembly: GCF_001698545.2. Classification (NCBI taxonomy): domain Eukaryota; kingdom Metazoa; phylum Chordata; class Mammalia; order Primates; family Cercopithecidae; genus Rhinopithecus; species Rhinopithecus bieti. Next base: position 148,234 of record NW_016813954.1, on the reverse strand, counting down.
CATCTTTTGAAGCAAAACTGATGAGAGTCCACAGATACGGTTGCTGTTCCATCAACTAGTGAAAATCAGCTTCCATGCTATCTCTGACATACGTAATACAGGCTGCTGATGCCCTGATAAATGAAAGTTTGGGACTTTTAAAAAAATGCTATTTGGGTTATAATAGTAGAACCATAATGTCAGTACAATGAAAGAAATGATCCTATCATATTTTTCATTGAGCGTGATATGTTGTTGATTCATTCCTTTAGCTAACGTTTATTTTTCATTGAATATATGTCACTATCCAGTTTAGGAAGGACATAGCAAACTGGAGCATGACCAGAAGGAGACAATGGATGCTATTGACTGAATATTTGTGTTCTCTTCCCCAAATTCATGTGTTGACATCTAAATCTCTATCATGATGGTGTTTGGAAATGGGACATTTGGGAGGTAATCAGGTCACGAGAGTGAATCCCTCATGAATGGGATTAGTGCCCTTATAAAAAGAGACATATGAGAGATAATCTCACTGTTTGCCATGTGAGGCTACAACAAGAAGACAGCCTTGTGCAAACCAGGAATCAGGCCCTCACTAGACATTGGATCTGCAAGTAAATTGATCAGAAGTTCCAGCCTCCAGAACTGCGAGAAATAAATGTTTGGTGTGTAAGCCACCCAGTCTATGGTAATTTGTTATGGCAGCCCAACTTGACCAGGAAAATGGGAATAGTGAGGAATCTGAAAACAATCTAAGAGAAATTGTTGGAGAATCTGGTGATTTTTGGACTGCAGAAGAGAAGATTTAAGGGTGATATGAGCAGTGTCTTCAAATATGTAAAGAGCTGTCACATGGAATAGGGATAGCAATGGTATATATCATCCTAGAAGGCAGAATTTTCCATTGCCTTGAGAAAAAAAAACAAGTTCTTAACTATGCCTACAAGGCCCAACATGATTGGCTTGTCTGTTTCTCTCACCTCATTTCTGCCACTTCCCCTTGCTCACTGTAGTCCAGCCACATTGGCCCCCTTGCTGTTCTTTGTGCACATCAGGCCCACTTCTATTTCAGGGCTTTTGTATTTATCGTTCCCTTTTCTTCCATGGAACACTCTTTCCCAAAATATTTGCATAGTTAGCTCCTTTTAGTTATTCATGTCTCAGTTCAAATGCTGCCTCCTCAGAAAAGTCTTTTCTAACTCATCAATCCCAAATTAGCCTCACCTGGGTGTGGTGGCTCATGCCTGTAATCCCAGCACTTTGGGAGGCCAAGGCAGGCAGATCATTTGAGGTCAGGAGTTTGAAACCACCCTGGTCAATGTGGCAAAACCCTGTCTCTACTGAAAATACAAAAATTAACTGGGCATGGTGGCACACGCGTGTAATCCCAGCTACTCGGGAGGCTGAGGTGTGAGGATCACTTGAACCCAGGAGGCAGAGGTTGCAGTGAGCTGAGATCCTGCCACTGCACTCCAGCCCGGGCGAAAGAGCGAGACTCCATGTCAATAAATAAATAAATAAGCCCCTACACCTCCCACTGTTTGTTATTATCTCATAATCTTATTACTTTACTATACCTATCACTATCTGAAATTGTCTTATTTTTATACTTATTTACTTGATTGTTATTTATTTCCTTACAAATAGAATGAAAGCTCCATGAGAGTAAATACCTTATTTGTCTTGGTTACTACTGTGTCTTTGTCTTATGGTAAACAGTACTGGTACATAGTAGGTTCTCAATAATTATATATTGGATGAACTAATAAATTGAATAAATCATAGGTGTTTTGTGAGCTATCTTGTGAAGTAATGAGTTTTCTGTCCCTGCATCTGTTTAACGAGACATCAAGCAGAGATAAGAAGGCCGTCTATCAAGAAGCTCCCAAATTAAGTGGGAGCATTGACCTGATGACCTCTAGAAATCCTTATAACTCTGATATTTTATGATGTCCAAGGTCTAAGGAGAATATAATATTAGAATTGCAACCTAGTATTCTTATAGATGTATAAAATTCAAGAGGAGTTAGTCATCTCATATTTTAAAAGTATATTATTTTGTCTTTAGGAAACTTTGTGAGATCAGGGTATCATCATATAGAATGTGTCTACAATTGTAATTTGTTTACTTTTTACTACAGGCTCTCAGAAGGTTGAGTTACAAACACCTCATTAGGTAGATACAGGGTTCTGAATACATTCTGCACTAGGGATCATTTAACTATTATGTTTTCCCTTTCTTCTCCCCTGAAGGGGGGGCTCCTTGAGAATATAATAATGAGCTGGACCTTCAAGGATGGGACAGGTTTTGGAGCTTATTGGACATTTTAGGCTGGGGAAAGGGACTAAATGAAGGTATGGCCATGGAAATAACACATATGTGAAGAAAGCAGAGTATCTGACTTGACAGATGTCTGGCAGTCAATGTGTTTTTAAGAAAATATGGGAGATGGAAAACTTGGAAAATGGACAAGCAAGGTTAGGTTGAATCATATAGAAGCTTGAGATATTTTTTAGATTTAGCTTTTAATTTGTTTTAAATTGATACATAATAGTTGTACATATTTATAGAGTACATGTGAAACTCATATAGAAGCTTGAATGTCAAGTTTGCATTTCATCCACAGAGGGCAGGGTTCTAGAGTAAGGGAAGGACATACATCTATAAAATAATGGGGAAGCCTTCCCAAGAATTTTGGAAGATGTTGAATCTCTTTTCTCTTTCAGAAGAGGAAACTGAGACTCAGAGAGAAGAAATAACTTAGCCAAGGTTACCCAGGCAGTTTACAGCATAGCTAGAGAGAACTGAAGCTTTCTGATTTCTAGCTCAGTATATTTTCCAATATATCATGAAAGTGATAAACTGAGAATGGTGCTTGCAATTTTAGGTGTTACATGCTTATTTAAACAAGAAAGTAATAAATTAAGATGAATTCCTTATTAACAGATGTTCAGGAGCAGCTCCTGAGGGCTTTAGAGGTAACAAATGTGTGGCAGTGACTGCTTTGATGAAGAGTGGTACCACAGGGTACAATGTTCCTCTGCAAACAAGAAGACCCTCTCTACTGTGTCCACTGTGTATGGCCCAGCTGGGAAGATGATTAAATGTGTACATTAGATGGGAATGATCAAGTACCTCTCACCACATGCTCAGTGGTTTTCTTTAATTTCCAAATGCTGCACTGGCTAGAACCTCCTATTTTAATTGATGGATGTTCTATTATGTGGCCTAGTTCACTCTATTTCTAAAGGCCATCATGATTCATCACTGCTTTGTGTTAGACTAGGGACATCCAGTGTTGTTGAAGCTGCCATATTGATTGGAAAATACAGATTGGAGGCATGGGTGACAAAGTAACTGCTCAGGCCTAAGTTCTAGAATCATTATTGATGTTTTCTTAAGGGAAATAAACGGGAACTACTTCTGATGTGTCTGGGGTTTCCAGAGAACCTGTCCCTTTTGACGTGTTCTATTACCTTTCTGCCACCAACTTGCTCTGAATCTACAAACACTGCTGCTTAAGAAGGTTAGAGTCAGACAGACTTGCTTTCAGATCCTTGTTCCACCATTTAAGAGCTGTGTGAATTTAGTCAATGAACTCACATTTAGTCATTTTCTCACATATAAAATAAAAATAATAGTAGTATTTGCCTAACAGAATTTTTTGGGGGATTAAATGTGATATTTCAAAGTGTGTGACAATTTAAAGTCATTATGTTAACATTATCATTAAGAATATAGAGAAAGATCCAACTGAAACGGAACAACTTTGTCTCAGTAACCCACATTCTCATAATGGTAAGATTAAGTTTATTCTATTATAGGAAATATGACTTGAGTGAAAGAGATGCTGGATGATTAAGTTTAGACAAAATCTTAATGTAGGGGAGAGAGAATGCAAGTCTTATTCAAAAGATACTGTCTGGAGAAAGGGTAGGATTGGATATGGATACCATATGGAGGCCCTGGCTAGTCAGAGAATATCAATTTAAAAGTTTAAGGCCCAGAAATGTTAAGTTATTTGTGTATAGTCACAAAGCTAATGAACAGCAGAGTCAGGACTAGTTGTCAAGTTTTCTAAATTCCAGTCTTATGCTCTTTCTTGCCTCCTGATTTTACTTCCATTTAAATAGTTCGTTTGATAGAAGGAATAAGATCTAGTGTTCAATAGCACAGTACAATATTATAGTTAAGAATAATTTATTGTATATTTCAAAATAGTTAGAAGAGAATATTTGAAATGTTCTCAACTTAAATAAATGATAAATATTGTGGTGATGAATACCTCAGTTACCCTGAGTTGATAATTACATATTGTATGCATGTATTACAAATCACATGTACTTCATAAATATGTAAAATTATTATGTATCATTAAAATACATAAATAAACTTTTATATTTACAGTAAAATATGTGTAATCCATTGAATGATAGAGTTAAAATTAAAGGGGCCTTTAGAGGTCATTTCATCCAGCCCTTCATTTTCATATGAAAAAGTTGAAGACCAAAGAAGTTACTTTTTCACCATCTCATATCTTATTAGTGGCATAACCAAAACCAAAACCTGGGTATTCTAATTGTCATCTGGTTATTTTTGTATTTCACTCTCACACTTTAATAGTAGTCATTTCAAAGAACTTAAGACTTTTTCCTCCCTTCCCTCTATTACCCACCAGATTAGCTGTCTTATTTTAGCTCCTGGTGACACTATGTAAAAATATTGGTATCATACCCATAGATTACAAGAACTACTGTAAGGCTATAAGAACTTGATAGTAACATGCAGGTATGAACTATTGGTGAATATTAAAGTGAATTTGACATCACATCAATTTTATAGCTGACATTATGATACCTTATAATTTTAGGATAAAGTTTTGACTAGTGGACGGTTGAAGAAAGCTCATGGACTTTGATGGTCAAAGTTTGCCTTTGGTACAAATTAATATGTTCAACTGAGGTTTGTACTGGTAAACAAATAAAACAGCAAATATGTGTTGTATTAAATTTTACAGTAACAAAGATAACAGGTTCAGCTCAAATGGGCTGGATACTTGTCTTTTCTACTACCTGAACACTGTTCTTCCTGCCCCAGAGAGAACTGTCACGTAGAGAAGTCAGGGAGAAGTTACCCTGGAGGTAACTATCGAGAACTTAGTTAACCGAGTCACCATTTTCCTATGCAATCATCAGTTTTCACTCCTTTGTTGACACTGTGTCTTCTGTGTTAGCTGTCAAGTTAATAGCTTTTGGGAGAACTACCATGAGACGTGTTCAAATATTTAAGGATTTCACCAGTAAATTGTGTGGTCTTCAGATTTTAAGGTCTCTGAGCACAGACGCAATGCCTTTTTAATCACCATGTCCCATAACTTTTGTTCTCACTTAGTCTTTGTTTGATGTTTGCTCAATTGAAGTCCATGCAACTGCAAAGCAGAAGACCTCTCCAAAGGGCTTACCCCATTTCTTCAAGCTCTATCTGCAGTTCCATTTCTCATAGAAACTCCTGGTATAGCTGCAGCCCTCATTGATTATTTCCTTATCTGGATTTCTAGTCTTTTGCTCACAATTTTGTGTTTCTCCAGAAGGCTTTCTTTTAAAGACAGAGTTCACTTAGTTCTTTTTGTTCTCATGCAGTATTAGACACATGGCAGTTCCTCAAAAATATTGAGTTGATTTGAATCAATTTCAATAGCTAAGTACTTAATTATATAATATTTGTTGTCATTGAAAACTTTTATATAGGTCTTGCTTTCCAGCTTGATTTAAAGTTGATCATCAGTTGCTTGTGGCCATAAATGAAAATATAAGTTAATAGCATACTTTAGGTTTTTCCAGTATGCATCTAAAATTGATTGTTCTGTGATTGCAAGTGCACTCAATGAGGAGTCAGAAAACTGGGGTTTTAATCTTTGATCAGGCTCTAATGACCAACATGGACTTGGGCAAATAAGTTGATATCTTAGTATCTCATCCATATAATACAGTTAGATGAGTTAATCACTCAGGTCTCTTTCCAGTTATGTCATTTGGTGACTGATCAGTCCCCATTCAAGAGTCAGGTAAGGGTAACAGTCATCTTGTATGCTAAATCTGGCCCAATTCCTGAGCTAAGAAAATGTTTTCCTGTTTATAAAGAGTTATACAAACAAAACAAAGAAGAACATGTGACAGAAACCTATGTGGTATGCAAAGCCTAAAATTTTACCATCTGGCCACTTATGGAAAAAGTTTTGTGACCTCTGGTGTAAAGAATGTGAGCATAAGCTCTCAGCCCAGCTCCGTTCACTTACCAATTGTATCACCTGAGGTATATTTTGTTGTGTCTCTATGCCCCAGTTTCCTCTACAAAATGAGAATGATAACAGTTCCTGNAGAATTATGTCCTCTTATTACTATATCCTCTTATCTGAAGTTTTTCTGGCATTCACCAATCGGTGGCAAGAAAGCTCTAAAATGAGCCCAGGTACCCGCTTCCGCACTCTATATTTTTGTTTTAATTAATGATTTATTAACTTCTAAGCCCTTCTCAAGAGCCTCTGTTAGCATCATTCTCCTGACGCTCTATGTGATCCTAAGATTCTAGATTTTAAAATGCATGTACTATTCCCCAAGATGTTTAAGAACACCTGTCCTTATTTCTGTATGGCACATTCAAATTTTTATAGCCAGAAAGAACTTTCAGGATGGAGCTATTTGGTTTTCTTGTGACATACAGGTTTTAAAAAGTCAGTTATTGCAATCCAGACACATTTCTGGCAAAAATATTATATTTAATTTGTCCTAAATTACTTTCTGACCCAATGAGACAAAATATATAAACAACTAAAAGAAAAATATATTAAACTGTGTAAATCCAAATATACAAATGTCTAATAAACCCTGACCAATTATTTGGAATTGTAAATGAGATTTTAGGTGTGTAAAGCCTGCAGATAAATGTAAGCTTTACTTAAACCAATTTGTATTTTGAACCCTAATAATGATTTTCTTTTACTTTACTACAGCAACTCACAGCAAGTCAACTGCGGGAAGATTAAGCAGAGTGGTAATATCCTTTCTATTACATTAGACGTAATAGAAAATCCAGATCTACCAAGAAATATTTTTTGCTCTGCAGTTGGCCCATAATTTCACATAGTTCTGAAGGAAAATAGAGGAAAACACATTTTAAGCAGGTGTAGATGCTGCATACGTAACGTTTGTTTTGGTTTTGATTGAGCTGGCATTTTGCATGCTAAGCAAGTTTCTGTGCTATGCAGAATAAGGGTTCAGTTGAATCCAAGAGAGGTTGTTATATTTAGGTAGCTAAATGAATATGAACAATATTACATAGACACAAGACCCCATTGTACCTGTGATGTTTTAGAATAACTGTCTAAAACTGTCTAAAACTGATGCACCAAGGTTTGAACTGTTTGACTAGTTCATGTACGTATGTGCATGTACGTGTTGGGGAAGGAGATTTATGGTTGAACACCATAAACTGATGGCTCTTTGTGTCAGCAAGTTATTGCTGCATAATAAACTATCTTACAAATTAGTGACTTTAAACAACTATATATTATTGCTTGTTAGTCAATGAGTTGGCCAAGCAGTTCTTTTGGTCTTGTCTGGTCTTACTAGTGCATCTGCAGTAATCTGTGGGTCACCTGGGGCTCACTTGTTTAGGATGGCTTCAGCTTGGATGACTCAGCTCTTCTCCACATTCTCTTGCATCTCCCTAGCAGGTTAACAGGGGTATGTCCATATGGTAATGGTAGAGGTCTAATAGAGTAAGAATATTCAAACAAACACTCTGCTTATGTCATATGTGCTAACATTTAATTATGAAAGAAAGTTACATGACCAAGCCCCAAATGAAGGATAACATCTTTTGAAGCAAAACTGATGAGAGTCCACAGATACGGTTGCTGTTCCATCAACTAGTGAAAATCAGCTTCCATGCTATCTCTGACATACGTAATACAGGCTGCTGATGCCCTGATAAATGAAAGTTTGGGACTTTTAAAAAAATGCTATTTGGGTTATAATAGTAGAACCATAATGTCAGTACAATGAAAGAAATGATCCTATCATATTTTCATTGAGCGTGATATGTTGTTGATTCATTCCTTTAGCTAACGTTTATTTTCATTGAATATATGTCACTATCCAGTTTAGGAAGGACATAGCAAACTGGAGCATGACCAGAAGGAGACAATGGATGCTATTGACTGAATATTTGTGTTCTCTTCCCCAAATTCATGTGTTGACATCTAAATCTCTATCATGATGGTGTTTGGAAATGGGACATTTGGGAGGTAATCAGGTCACGAGAGTGAATCCCTCATGAATGGGATTAGTGCCCTTATAAAAGAGACATATGAGAGATAATCTCACTGTTTGCCATGTGAGGCTACAACAAGAAGACAGCCTTGTGCAAACCAGGAATCAGGCCCTCACTAGACATTGGATCTGCAAGTAAATTGATCAGAAGTTCCAGCCTCCAGAACTGCGAGAAATAAATGTTTGGTGTGTAAGCCACCCAGTCTATGGTAATTTGTTATGGCAGCCCAACTTGACCAGGAAAATGGGAATAGTGAGGAATCTGAAAACAATCTAAGAGAAATTGTTGGAGAATCTGGTGATTTTGGACTGCAGAAGAGAAGATTTAAGGGTGATATGAGCAGTGTCTTCAAATATGTAAAGAGCTGTCACATGGAATAGGGATAGCAATGGTATATATCATCCTAGAAGGCAGAATTTTCCATTGCCTTGAGAAAAAAAAACAAGTTCTTAACTATGCCTACAAGGCCCAACATGATTGGCTTGTCTGTTTCTCTCACCTCATTTCTGCCACTTCCCCTTGCTCACTGTAGTCCAGCCACATTGGCCCCTTGCTGTTCTTTGTGCACATCAGGCCCACTTCTATTTCAGGGCTTTTGTATTTATCGTTCCCTTTTCTTCCATGGAACACTCTTTCCCAAAATATTTGCATAGTTAGCTCCTTTTAGTTATTCATGTCTCAGTTCAAATGCTGCCTCCTCAGAAAAGTCTTTTCTAACTCATCAATCCCAAATTAGCCTCACCTGGGTGTGGTGGCTCATGCCTGTAATCCCAGCACTTTGGGAGGCCAAGGCAGGCAGATCATTTGAGGTCAGGAGTTTGAAACCACCCTGGTCAATGTGGCAAAACCCTGTCTCTACTGAAAATACAAAATTAACTGGGCATGGTGGCACACGCGTGTAATCCCAGCTACTCGGGAGGCTGAGGTGTGAGGATCACTTGAACCCAGGAGGCAGAGGTTGCAGTGAGCTGAGATCCTGCCACTGCACTCCAGCCCGGGCGAAAGAGCGAGACTCCATGTCAATAAATAAATAAATAAGCCCCTACACCTCCCACTGTTTGTTATTATCTCATAATCTTATTACTTTACTATACCTATCACTATCTGAAATTGTCTTATTTTATACTTATTTACTTGATTGTTATTTATTTCCTTACAAATAGAATGAAAGCTCCATGAGAGTAAATACCTTATTTGTCTTGGTTACTACTGTGTCTTTGTCTTATGGTAAACAGTACTGGTACATAGTAGGTTCTCAATAATTATATATTGGATGAACTAATAAATTGAATAAATCATAGGTGTTTTGTGAGCTATCTTGTGAAGTAATGAGTTTTCTGTCCCTGCATCTGTTTAACGAGACATCAAGCAGAGATAAGAAGGCCGTCTATCAAGAAGCTCCCAAATTAAGTGGGAGCATTGACCTGATGACCTCTAGAAATCCTTATAACTCTGATATTTTATGATGTCCAAGGTCTAAGGAGAATATAATATTAGAATTGCAACCTAGTATTCTTATAGATGTATAAAATTCAAGAGGAGTTAGTCATCTCATATTTTAAAAGTATATTATTTTGTCTTTAGGAAACTTTGTGAGATCAGGGTATCATCATATAGAATGTGTCTACAATTGTAATTTGTTTACTTTTACTACAGGCTCTCAGAAGGTTGAGTTACAAACACCTCATTAGGTAGATACAGGGTTCTGAATACATTCTGCACTAGGGATCATTTAACTATTATGTTTTCCCTTTCTTCTCCCCTGAAGGGGGGGCTCCTTGAGAATATAATAATGAGCTGGACCTTCAAGGATGGGACAGGTTTTGGAGCTTATTGGACATTTTAGGCTGGGGAAAGGGACTAAATGAAGGTATGGCCATGGAAATAACACATATGTGAAGAAAGCAGAGTATCTGACTTGACAGATGTCTGGCAGTCAATGTGTTTTAAGAAAATATGGGAGATGGAAAACTTGGAAAATGGACAAGCAAGGTTAGGTTGAATCATATAGAAGCTTGAGATATTTTTTAGATTTAGCTTTTAATTTGTTTTAAATTGATACATAATAGTTGTACATATTTATAGAGTACATGTGAAACTCATATAGAAGCTTGAATGTCAAGTTTGCATTTCATCCACA
>NW_016813954.1:134919-137035 GCF_001698545.2 Rhinopithecus bieti | reverse complement strand
TCCTGGGATTTAAGTGGTTCTGTACTGCGTGGTCCAACACTTAGATGAATGGTTATTTGTGTTCAAACCTTAGAGTGAAAATGAAGTAACAACTTGGCACATTTTACCTCCTGCTGAAAACAGACAAATAAAACTCATAAAACGAAGACCTAGGTCAAATCTGTTCTGTTTACTTAGTAAATGACAGGTTGATAGGACCATCTCTTGGAACATTCTCAGAGGTTTGTCTGAGCCTGAGAAAGGGGGAGATATATAAGAGAAATGGTCACTTTTTTTTTTTTTGCATTCCTTTGATTTCTCTTATTTAGCAGTGACACAACTGAAAAGATTAAGGTATAATACCGTTTATTCAGAAAGATGGGAAAAGCACACCTATGTCTCATCCTAGTATAACTGTGGGGTTCCGTTCTGAAGGGTCAGGTTATATTATAAACAGAGTTATTTAATATTTTTGTTTGGTGAAGAACCTTGGAAAGGGGGATTCTCAGTGCTCCAGTGTAATATTGAACTGAGTTTCACAAGGTTTCTTTCTTTCTAGTAGGATTCTTTTTTCTTTTTTTCTAGTGGTGTCCTTGTCTTACAAATGCTTTTGTTTTGCAACTTCTCTTTTAAGCAAAAGTAGAGCTGAGATATTGTTGTTCAAAAAGCCTTCTTTGTTCAGTTTGAATACTACATATTGCAGTGCCAGCCCCTGGCTCCCTCTGTACATTACTAGATAGTACTTCCTTGGTTAGCATCTGGTATTCTCTTAAAAAAGACTTTTTTGTTGAAAGACATAGTAAACATACAGAAGAGCAAAGAAAATAAATATACCACTCATGAATTTTTACAATGTGAGCACTCACATATAACTACCATACAGCATAGATGAAGTGATTGAAGAAGCACCCCTACAATCTCTTGAAAGTACTCATTCCTCCTTACCTTCTCTAAAATTAAGGAAGTAACAATTACTTCTAACATGTGTAATTGTTACTTCCTTAATTTTATTTATAGTTTTATCATTTGTTTATATTATCAAACTCCATATTGTTGTCTTTTTTGAATTTTATATGAACGTAATTCTATAATATGTATCCTTTTGTGTCAGGTTTTGCTAAGGATTATGTTTATGAGATATCATCTATGTTGTTTGTTCTCTCTCTTTCTCTCTCTCTGTGAATATAGCACATTTCCTTCTGTAGACAGACATTGGGGTTCAATCCCAATCAATAACTTTCAGCTATTATCAGTATTGCTCCTGATATATAAACACATGCATTTCTGTTGGAGATAAGAGTGAGAATTGTGGGATCATAGTAGGGAGACATTATATCCTGGTTTGCTTGATTCAGTCCTGGTTGTTACCTATTGTCCTGGTGTAATTATTTATAGTGCCCTATTTCACTCAAAAGTGTCTTTGTTTGGATAATAAAATAGGACAACATAATCATGAGATATACTTTAATGTTAAAATTTAATATAATGCCAAATGATTTTTCAAAGCGATTGTACCAATTTACAGCCCTACCAGCAATGTATAAGATTTTCACTTGCTCCTCGTCTTTATCAACATTCGTTACTTTCAATCTTAAAAAACTAAAAGTTTTGTCTTCTTGTGGGTGTGTAGAAGTATTTCATTATAATCTTAATTTCTTGGGTTGTCATTGAAGTTAAGCACTTTTAAAAATGTTTATTGGCCATTTGGATTTCTGTTTTGTGTACGTGTGAATTGCTTGAGTTCTGTCACTTTTGCTTTGCATATTAAAGACCAAGTTTTATAGTATAAATAAGTTTAGAATTGTCATATCACTTATTGTTTAATGATATTTTTGCATAAACAGCTATTATATTTGATGTTAATAAAGGCACATCCACTTTCTACCAGCTATTATTGGAATAGTATATCTTTTCCAATCATTTTACTTTCAACAATTTTGTATCCTTATGGTTTTTATATGTCTCTTGCACACAGCATATTCATTTTTTGGAAATTCAGCCTGTGAATCTTTTTCTTTTAATTGGAATGCTGAGTTTATTTACATGCAATGTAATAACTGATATATTTGTTTTTAAATCTACTATCTTCCTATGTGCTTTTTGTTGTTGTTTTTTCTCTTCTTTCTCAATTTTCTTT
>NW_016813954.1:110475-133722 GCF_001698545.2 Rhinopithecus bieti | reverse complement strand
AAAAAAAAAAAAAAAAAATCAAAATCAGTTTTTCTTTATTTTTAACTCTTACATGTATAAACACGGAAGATTACCTCGTGTTATAACTGAGGGCCAGTCAGCAGTCTGTTGTGCCCTTTGGAAATATACACTAGTCAATAATCAAATACCCGCAGCCATGCAGCACCACACCTGCTGCCCAGATGGAGTCGACGACAAACATGACATGACCGATGAGGACTGGGGAGTAGAGGGGTAAAATGCTGCAGTGTATTTGGTTTCTTCTACTCTGTATCCTCCTTAGAAAAAAAAAAAAGGAAGATAACTTTAGGCTGCTACCATTTTTGTAGTAGGAGCGCTTGGGTGTATGTGTCTCTGCATTAGGCAGTCATAATTTAACCAAGCTTCCCAATGCCTACCATGTATATATGTTTTTGGAAGTTGAAAATATAAGTTGAAGATTTAAAAATGTCTATAGACACATACACACATGCATATACGTGTATGTATACATAAGTATAAGAAAGCAACCATGCCATACCACTTCTTTTTGTGTACTCTCACAAAAGATTATGACACTCAAGATCCATAATATGCAATCAATATTCAGCTATAGTCTTGAGGATTTTCATATATGCCAAGACGCTCCATCTCTAATAAATGTTGCTATTATTCCAGTTTTGAAGAAGGGCTTGACATGTGATTTACTCTATAAAATCTGCAGTTTATGCATGTTCTTACTCATAAGTGGGAGTTGAACAATGAGAACACATGGACCCAGGGAGGGGAACATCACACACTGGGGCCTGTCTGTGGGTGGGGGGCTGGGAGAGGGATAGCATTAGGAGAAATACCTAATGTAGATGACGGGCTGATGAGTGCAGCAAACCACCATGGCACGTGTATACCTGTGTAACAGACCTGCATGTTCTGCACATGTATCCCAGAATTTAAAGTATTAAAAAAATCTGTGGTTTAAAAAAATTTACAAATAGCTCCAAGAATACACATGTTTGAGGAAGGGGAAAGGAGCTAATGTTTAGCAAATACCCCTTATGGGTGGGATATTGTCCTAGGCACTTTACATACACTATCTCATTTAATTCTCAAATAGCATGCTAAATAAAGCAGGTAGCGGTATGTTCACCTTTCTTATGTTCACCTTTCTGGTAACCACATTTCTCTGAGATTTTTCTAACTGGCCCAAGGTGGCACAGCCTAGAAAGTGACAGAAAAGTCATATATACCACTTTGGTGACTTTCTTTAATCATCCTCATCAAAAGCATCTTGTCAGCACTCATTTTTGTTTTGCTACAGAGAGATTAAAAATTCAGATTGAATTAAAATTTATTGTTTTATCACTATTTGCTAGGTGTGTGCTAGAAAACTGTCACACATGTAACCATTGCCACAACTCTTTGGACTGGTATTATTATCTCACTCTACAGATGAGGAAACTAAGATCTGGATGTCAGTTGTCTTATCCAAGTTCACCAACTAGTAAATGCCAGGGCTGTTATTTAGAAATAAAGGTTTCTGACTCCCAACACTTGTCTCCCACTTTTTGACCCCCAGCAAGTGTCATACTAAACTACAGCTGTCTTCCCATCTTTTTAAGTGTTCCTGAACACTTTCTGAATAAACATTGCAAGATCCTTTGATGGATATTGTAGAGGACAGAGCTAGACATATGTTGATACTAACAATGGAAGAAATTCTTTCCAACAAAATCAAAACCAGGATAAGAGGGGAATAAACTTGCAACAATATATAGAACTTACTTCATCTCAACTTTGGGTAAAAATATGAAGAAAATAATGACTTAACAGCAATGATGCAAGTGAATAAAAGTAAGTTAGTTCAAGAAAATGAAAGTGACTATATAGGTCTTATCAGAATCTGAAAACCCCAAAGCAGACTGTCTCAGAGAGGAAGAAAAATGAGAGGAGAGCTAAGGGGAGCAAGTTGAGGTGAGCATTTAGTATTTTCTTCTGAGTACTGAGGATGAAGTTTGTATAAACATTTTTGAAATTCCAGAAAAAAATCTCTTTCTCACTTGCCAGATAGAAAGTTCAACCTCCGTGATGATGAGGCAATGGCTTCTGTAAAAAAAAATTATTGGGCAACAAGGCCTTTTTGTCTGCCACATATAGAAATCTTGGCTTTCTCTTTACTGGCATAATCAAAATTCATTAAATAATTCATTTTAGTTTTCTTTGATGATTTAATATTCTTTTAGCTCACACCTGTGTGTATTAATAATCACTTGCAATACTTGCCTGTGGGTATTTGACAGATCTTGGCTGCAAGGAAGAAATTCTTGTTGCTTTTGCGATCCAAGAGTTGTAGGGACTCCAAAAGCAATTCCAAGTAACTCCTCTATTAATGACTTTTGGAGAACTTTTGCCATGGCAAGAGATACAAAGACAGAAAACTTGGAGCCAATGGGACCAGGAGAGAACATTTTTATTGATGAGTGAAGTGATGGATAATATTGGTGGCATGAAGTAAAGAGGAAGCCTCAAACCAGCATCATTCCAAAATGGGTTCTTCCGTTTTTCGTAGCATATTGGTACCTTTGTAAATCTCTATATATGACGTTTCATGTCTTTGTGAACCTGGTAGGAAAGTCACTCTAGAGACTGGAGTCCTTGCAAAGGACTTGCTATTTACACAGTGGAGAAAACCATGGTGAGACAGCTCTGATAGAGCCTGTAGGACTAGCAGAATGGAGACTCATTAACATTGGGCAAGAAGGGACAGAGGTTTTGGGGGAACAATGATGGCTTGGGTTTAGATATATTCAGGCAGCTTTCCCTATCCAAGTCTAGCTCTGAATGTGTATTATAGATCATTATGTTGTTTAAACATCATCTGGAGGAGCTGGGGGCTGAGATCCCTATTGTGGGGGCTGGGCACTACACCATGGTACATTAAGTTTGTAGAATCAAGTTATAGTGAAATATTGAAAAAAAAATAGTGTGTTGCTGATTTCTCAGCTTTATCTAAACTTCTGGTAATTTTGTAGCTTTTTATTTTTTTATTTATTTTTTTTGAGACGGAGTCTCGCTCTGTCGCCCAGGCTGGAGTGCAGTGGCACAGTCTCGGCCCAGTGCAACCTCCACCTCCCCGGTTCAAGCAATTCTCCTTCATCAGCCTCCCGAGTAGCTGGGATTACAGACGCCTGCCACCACGCCTGGCTAATTTTTGTAGTTTTAGTAGACACGGGGTTTTACCATGTTGACCAGGCTGATCTCGAACTCCTGACCTCGAGACCCGCCCACCTCAGCCTCCCAAGGTGCTGGGATTACAGGCGTGAACCACCGTGGTAAATTTTTAAGGTTATATTTCATTTTTAATTAACACATATTAATTGTACATATTTATGGGATAAAATGTGCTGTTTGAATGCATGTATACATTGTACAATGATCACATCAGAGTAATGAACATATCCATTTCCTCAAACCACTGGTCATTTCTGTGTGGTGAGAATATTCGAAGTTCTCTCTTCTAGCTATTTTGAAATATACACTGTTCTTAACTATAGTCACTCTACTGTGCAATAGAATACTAGAATTATTCCTCCTATACAACTATAATTTTGTGCCTGTTGACCAACCTTTTCTCATTGCCCCTCCCCCACACCCTGCCTATCCTCTAGTATCCACTATTCTACTTTATACTTCTATGAGATTAACATCTTCAGATTCCACATCCAAATGGGGTAATATGCTATTTGTCCTTTTGTACTTGGCTTATTTCACTTAACATAGTGTTCTCTAGGTTCATCCAGCTTGTCACAGATGACAGGATTTCATTCTTTTGTGGCTGAATAGTATTCCATTGTGTATGTGTGTGTATCACATTTTTAATCCATTCATTCGTTGATGGACACTGAGGTTGATTCCATATCTTTGCAATTTGTAAATAGTGATGTAATAAACATGAGGGTACAGATATTTATATTTGACATGTTAATTTCATTTTCTTATACCCAATGGTGAAATTGTGGGATCATACTGTAGTTCTATTTTTAATTTTTTGAGGAACCTCCATACAGTTGTCCATAATTGCTGCACTAATTTAAATTTCTACCAACAGTGTATAAGAGTTCCTCTTTCTCTGTCTCCTTGCCAGCATTTTTTGTTTTTTGTCTTTTTGATAATAGCCATCCTAAGAGTTGTGAGGTGGTACCTCAATGTGGTTTTGATTTGCATTTTTCTGATAGTGATGCTGAGCATTTCTCTTATACCTGTTGGCCACTTGTATGTCTTCTTTTGAGAAATGTCTATTCAGAACTTTTGCACATTTTAAAATCAGATTATTTGATTTTTTTTTTTTTTTTTTTTTTTTTTTTTTTTTTTTTTTTTTTTTTTTTTTTTTTTTGCTTTTGAGTTGAGTTCCTTACATATTCTTGATATTAATCCCTTGTCAGGTGCATTGTTTACAAATAGTTTTTCCCACTCTGTAAGTTGTTTCTTCGCTCTATTGATTGTTTCTCTTGCTGTGCAGAAGTCTTTTGGTTTGATGTAATCCCATTTATCTATTTTTCTCTTTTGTTGCCTGTGCTATTAGGGTCTTATTCAAAAAATACTCTTCCAGTCCAATGTCATGAAGTATTTCCCTTATGTTTTTTTTTTTTTTTTTCTAGTAGTTTCACAGTTTCAGGTCTTACATAAGACATCTGCTTTGAATCAATTTGTATAAGTGGTGACAGATAGGAGTTCAGTTTCATTCTTCTGCATGTCAAATATTAGGTGAACATATATTAGTGGGTTTATCTAATTTCACTGACTCCGCTTCATTGTCTGGTGCTGCTGCTGGGTGGGCTCCATGATTGGGTGGGGTCACAGGCTGCACTCCGCAATCTCCTCTGGACTGTAGGCTGTGATCCCTGGACAGATGGTGTTATTGGCTGGACTCCATGTTCAGGCAGGGCCTGAAGTTGTGCTCCACAGTTGGGTGGGGTCACTGGTTGTCCTGGGTGGTTCAGCAGGGTTGCTAGCCAGGCTTCATAGTTGAACTGAATGACAAGCTATATACCCTGCCATTGGGCAAGGTTGCTGACTGGGCTTCCTGACAAGGTGAGACCACGTTCTGTGTTGTGTCACTGGACCAGATTACTAGCTAGGGACACCAGCTAGGAAGAACTACCAACCTTGCTCCCTGGGCAGATGGGGCCACTGTGTTGGCTCTGCATGTGGCCAGAGCATTGGTCTGGGATCTCTGGTTGGGTGAGGCCTCTAGCGGGGACAGTGCCACCACTAAGATCCAAACACTGGTTGCTGTGAGCCCTCTCCCCTGCCCTTCTTTGTTCTCTGCTGATCCCAGGTGGTCTAGCTAGTCCTGCCAATTAATCTAGTGTTCTCCATGGGGCAAGACAGAAGTGGGCCTCCCTGGGAGTGCCCCAGAATTCTGGGGAAGATGGATGTCCACCTCGAACTCTCTTTTCTCCGTTGGAGAAACCACAGTTCCAGAGGATCCTTCTTGGTGTCTCATGGTGTGGCCTGGAGAAGAGGTGAGTGGTCAGTGTAAAACCACTCCTTTTAACCTTCTAATGGCGCTTTTCTTGTTTTGTTTTGTTTTGTTTGTTTGTTTGTTTTTTAGCTCCATGGAGGTACTTCAGTCTCTTTCTGGTTCTGAGATTTTCACAAAGGTATTCTTGGCTGGGGATAGTTGCTGTTGTCAGTATTTTTGTGAAGGGAACTGGAGCTGCGATTTCCTAATTTTCCGTTCTTGTTGACATCCTCCTACTATTCTCGTTTTGAACTCAGAATTACTTTGGGGGTAATTTGCTTTTTGCCTGAAGAATGCATACTTCTAAAATTTGTGTTAGAAAGGTTTGATGATGGTACACACGAACTTTTTTAAAATTTTGCGTCTCATCGCTTAAAAGACAGTTTTGACACAGATACAGTATCTAGGATTCCCATCTGTTTTCGCTTAGCTCTTTGAAGATGTTTACTTTTCTTCTTGAGGTTTATTGTATGCTGTGGAGAAGTCCTATTCACGGGGAGGTGATAACATGGCGCCGTCGTAATGTCACGGTCGTGCCCTTCGTCGTGTGACGGCTGCATTTAAAATATTTTCTCTGTATTTGGTGAGTTTACCATCTGCGCACGCCACACATGGTATTTAAGTAATACTTAGCGATCATATGGTGGTCTTGCCCAAGAGCAGGGAACGAGTACGATGTCGGTTTGTCATTAATCCTGGAAGCGTTGTTCGGCTCATTATCTCTTTATTGCTGTGCGGCACTGATGTTCGTCGACTTCTATCTGTCTGTGTAAGGAACCTCAACTGGAACCATACGGGCGAGTTGCAGCCTTCCCACCTTATTACGCGTTCTAGGTAGTTTTTAAATTGTCTATTTCATGGTTTTCCTACATGTGTCTCTCTTAATTTAAGGTGTGGTGCATTGTGTTTCGATATTTAATACTTCAGTTCCTTAGTCTTCTTTCAGCTTGTATCCAATCTTTGTCTTTAACCATAGCCCACTGAGGTTTTTATGTTCCAATCATAGTTTTTAATTGTATGTATGTCTATTTTGTTCCTTTGCAAGGATCTGGGTCATTTTATCCTGGGTATCATAAAATTTATAATATGCTAAAACTATTTGAGAGACTAAATAAGGTATTGTTTCTTGATTCTACTACTTCGTAAGTATGCGTTTTACCTTGCGCTAAATTTATTTTGTGAGTTCTGAGGGGTCTACCATTACATGATGCTTTCTCCGAAGAGGATTTTTTTGTTTGCTTCCTTCGTAGGGTGCAAAGAGTCTGTTAGCAACTTGCGACAGTCTTTAGCATCGTTACGTCTTGTTTTGTGAGTTGCGAAGAGGGATGAATGATGAAATATTGAAACCCCAGACATGGAACTGAGGGGCTAGCGCCTTGTTGCTAGCAATCTTCGGGAGAGGATCATTCGTATCGGCAGCGTATCTGGAACTACAGAAAAAAGAGGCGGTTTTGTTCTTATGGGTTGTCCTTTGCCAGTCAGGCAGTATTTTTGTTTGTTTTCTAATTGTATAGTGTTCCGTAAGGTTGGATCTTGTCGCGTCTATGGCTGGGCGCAGCGGGGGTTTCAATTTAGGGTGCGGAGGCGGCTTTGGCTTCAGCCCAAGGCCTCATGAGTACCTAGGGTAATACACTAATCTCTTGTAATCTGGGTTTCGTGGTGTCTGCATGGTCCCTTGAGCCAAACCCGCGTGGTTTTTTACTTTGCTTACTGGTCTGGTTTTGCCTTTCGTGCTCCTCTCTCTGCTTGATTCTATTTCTCTGTTCTCATCGTCTCCTGCGCCTCCTCCCCTTCAGGATTTCTTTATTTCTGCATGAGTTCTATGCAATTGCATTTTACCAAACTATATGTAGTGTGGGCTTAATCCACAATGTAAGCATTTTAAAGGAGAAAGCCTTTTCGAGATGATCTATTCTGCCACACTGATGAAAGTGGAGTATTGTGTGTTATTATTTAGATTGTTATTTTAAGTAAATTACTCTATTTAACAAAAAGGAATGATGTCAGGGAAGATGAGAAATTTGTTGTCTAAAACATGCCATTAGAGCTCAGTACCAGAATGCCATGGGATAGCATCGTATCCAGAGGCTGGGATTGTTTTTTCGGTATTTTCCCCTGAGAATACTAACTTTTTAGGGTGTTCCATATCCTTCTCATTGCTATATTGGTTTTATATATATATAGGACATGTTGTAAGCCGCGGAGCTACTAAACACCTTTTTAGGAGTATGAAGATTCTTGAAGTGTGAGAATAGAAGTATGAGGAAAAACTTTACTCTTCCTAATTTTAAATGTGATTTATTAATATTTAATATGTACGCTTGTTAATTATTTATATTTGTACTTTTTGCTTAATTTAAAAAAAAAATATTATAGGTAAATAGAAGCTCTGAGCAGCAGCCAGAAAACAAGGTCCTGAAATCAAAGCCACTAGGAAACTAGAAAGCAAGCTGGTGAATTTTCGAGGAGGAGTGTAAACAGGTGAAGATTTCTCAGAAAGCATGAGTTATACCTTGGTACAGGTACAGTGGGTACATACCTTTTTTAGGGGATTTGAGGCAGCTTGGACTTCTCATCATTGCCTTTGGGCATTGACAGTCTATTTCCCTCTCAAAAGCTATAAAGAATATTGTGTGGGTCCGCTGACTGATAAGCTTTTTAGGGCTAACAAGGAGCTTCACAGGTAGACCTTGGTGTTCTGGTTGAAACATAACAAATTTCTCAGTACAAGTAACATCAGAACGAAGGCCACCTCACGCTACATGAGAGGAGCAAGACAAACAAGACCTACTTTGTAATCATTGTCTGCAATGCAGACAAAAACAATTCCCAAACTATAGGAGATGACCCCAAATGCCACCCCCCACCCTGGTGAAGGTAGTTGAAACTTTACTTTTGCGATCGAAGTAAGTTTAGCGCCGCAGCGGCATTCTCAGTGTCGTCGCTTCAATATAATAATTATTGGGATTACTCGCAATCGCTAGAATTATCACTGCCTTCCTGAGAAACCTAATCAGAGCAAAACCGTATACTTAACTTAAACTCTCCTCAGAGTTACCCGCGAGACATAAGCCAAATCGGCAACAAGCTTCTTTCACTGAAAACCCCATGATTCCCCATGGATGGTGAGTTTCCTAACTGAAAGAGAGATCAGATGCACGTTAAATTTGTTGATTAAAGTTGTGTTCTGGGTGGGTCTTTGGCTGGAGTGGCATTGATTCCTGGGTGACATAGAATTGCATTTTCCCCCCAGTAAGACAAATTTGGTTAAGAAGTTTTATCAAAATTTCTCAACCAGCTTTGGGAGCACTTGTTTCAATAAGAATGGATCTGAAAATTCTATAGTTTATTGTCAATAATGATACACATAGAGTTGGTAATGTGATAGTACTCCATGCTCAAAAAAGGGGGAAAGGACTGGACTTGGCCTACCATGGGAGACTTAGTTGATACCATATTGGTGATACTCTTAGGTGATATTCATTCTCTAGTCTGGTTTTCCATAAATATTATAACAATATTTACAACTGGTTATTGACTTTCACCCATGGCCACCCTATCCCATTCCCAAAGAACTAGGACTCTCACTTTAGAACAATATAGCTTCCTGTAAAGCACAAGATAAATTAGAGTTATATATTTGCCTTTTAAATTTCTAGTAGCATAATCTCATGGGTCAGGTGAAACAAGTGTTATGTAATTTTGGAGTGTAACAAAATATGGTTTGTGAGCCTTTCTGAGGAAGAAGGAAATTTGATATGCTGAGAAAGCAAAGGGGACTGGGGAAGTCTGGGTTTATTTCCCATCCTCAGAGCATTCGGCCTGGATTTGTGAAAATGTTAAGAATGATGAATGAGCTGTAAATAGAAGATTTCTTTGACTGTGAGCCATAAACAACCATAAATGGATTAGACTGAACAGCTGGGAGCAAAATTGTGGGCATTATGCAGGCACACAGAGCCGGCTGTGGACTGTAACTAGCATCCCACCCTATTGATTAGCTGTTCTGTGGACCATAATAAAACTATCATGGTTAATTGCAAGAAAGAGGAACACACCTAGAAACAGGCAAGTTAAGGTGTCAGCCCTCCAGTTTATTGCTCAAAGGCAGGGTAATTTGTGTTTCATTACAGCACTTTCTTGACAGGATCTATAGGGCTCAATCAAGTATCACCATCCACCCCCAACACACACACACACACTTTTCTCGGGCATGGGAACATTTGATTACATTTTGTTGCCTTCTAGCTATGGATCAGTAACTTTTCTAGTCAATCTGTTTTGATCTGCAAGCATTCCAAAGGAAAGCCCAAGTGTTTACAGTGCAGCCTAAGTAATGCAGAAGGGCATTTTTCAATACCAGGCAAGCAATTTTCTTCACCAGGTTAACATGAGATCACTTAATTTTTTACACGTTTTTACTTACACAGAAGCCATAAGAGGAGCTATCCCATAAATCATATAGTTTTAAAGGAGCGATTAGGTCTTCTTCATTATTGTTATTTATACCCAAGAGAAAGTGACAGGAGTTTGACAAGGGACTCTGTAGAGTTCTTCTTGCATTTATGACTTGCAGCATATAGAATAGAGAATGTTTTGGTTTATGTCATAGAATGTTACAGGATAGGGATAATGCACTAGTTTTGTTTTCTATCACAGCCATACTATTTGAAAAGGTAAAACATCTCTTGAGTCTTCAGTGTAACAGGAACTATGAAGATTATTGGCTATTTCCCTTTAATACTGTTATTCCAGAGTAAAATGTGTGTATGTGCTAGATTCATACATAACATATGTCATTGGCAGTGGAGGAAATGGGTGTGTCTTGCCAATATGAAATATAGTGTGAAGGGAACATATTTCTAGTAACCATGCATGTTTATACCTGGCTTTCTGCCATATTCTGGGATATACTTTTCCTTCTGCTATATTCCTGAGGTTTCTATAGCTTAGTAGTCAAAAGCACCATTCAGTTTTATTGGTTCCTGTGCATAGTCATTGACATCTTTGATTATGTTGTTCTTAGCAGTAGGATATGGGAGAGGATTTGTCTGCTAGTGGGGTATAACTTTCCTGAGTGTGATCACCGAGACTGCCTAGCAATCTGATTTATAGCTCTGGTCATAGTAATCTGTCTTTAAACCCACATTCATGGTTCAGTTATGAGTGTTAATACATGTTTATTGAAAACCTACTATATGCCAGACCACTTCACACTAACAGAAAGCAAAGACATTATTGGATGTATTGTCTAATGATCTTTAGTTTTATTTAAGGTGATAATGTCACCACCATACACTTGTTTACTTCCAGAACACCAGGATGTATGGACAAATTAGGATTTGTGTTTTAGGTGTTATGAAGTAAAATATGAGCCTTGGCAAAATAAAGGTATGCACTCTTAGAACCAGAGAGATGCAGATGTAACAGCCTCAGGGACAGAGCTCATAATAAAGTAGATTTGTGAAGTTAGCAGCTGCTTTTTTTGGTAATAAGTCCTTGGAAAAGGCAAGCCCCTAAGAAATTAAGAACTATACCAACAGATACCTAGCTCTTTGAAAAGAAAATATTTCAGTTGTTGAGTGGCCCACCCAGACAACTGTTGAAGATTTACTTCCCCTTTCCTGAGAAATTCTGTAGCGGGTTGAATTGTGTCCCCCCAAAAGATATGCCCAAGACCTAGCCCCTAGTACCTGTAAATGTGACCTTATTTGGAAATAGGGTCTTTGCAGATGTAATTAATTTAAGAGTCTTGAGCTGAAATCATCCTGGATTTAGGAGGGTTCCAAAGTCCAATGGCTAGTGTCCTTATTGGAGAAAAAAAGAGATTTGAGATACAGAGAGACAGAGGTAAAAGCTGTGTGAAGACAGATACAGAAATCGAGGTGATGCCACCATAAGCCAAGAAATGCCAATAGCAACCAAAAGCTAGGACAGAGGCATGGAGTGGATTCTCTCTCAGAACCTCCAGAAGGAACCATCCCTGCTAACACCTTGATTTCAGAATTCTGGCCTCCAGAATTATGAGAGAATAATTTTTTGTTATTTTAAGCCAAAAACTGTAGTTTGTTATGACAACCCTGGGAAACTAACAAAACTCCCACTCCATACAAAATTCCTCTGGGTGTATTGAATATAAGTGGAAAATGTTTATTGCCCTTGGTCAATTGACCCTTATTAGTTTTCTCCTATGCTGAATAAATCTGATGCCACTTTCTCATACTCTAAACTCTACTGGCAAATGAATCATCATACAATTATGATTGGACACAAGTGTATCACAACAATACATTTTCTTTCATTCTAACTGCTATCTCTATTAATCTCAGAAACATAGAGCATTGTCTTTATGTCGCTGTAACAGAATACAATAATGAGTCTGCTCCTGTGGTATTAATCCATTTGTGAGGGTGGTGTCCTCATGACCAAAACATCCCTGAATTAGAGACCAAGTTTCCAACAAACAAACTTTGGGGGACATATTCAAACCATAGTGAGCATTCTGGGCATGCTAACAGCCTTCTGAAATGCCTTTCCTCATCCTTATATGCTAGCTTATGTACAATCAGGTATTTCCATTGCAATTTTGCCTGGCAATCAGTCAATCTCTCTCTCTCTCTCTCTCTCTCTCTCTCTCTCTCTATATATATATATATATATATATATATATATACACACATATAAACACACACACACACACACACATTACATACATATATTTCTAGACTTAGAAATGTATGTGAAATCCTCTCCCTTAACTGACTTACTAGTCTTGGAATTGGCAAGTTAAGCTCTAACTCTTCTTTCTTATACAAGCTGTGATATTTTGTCTATAATAAGTTTTTTCTCTCTGAGCTCTTTTATAACCTATCCTTTTCTGAGGCACAGATTAGGGAGAAGAAAATGGTTTATAGTAATAAGTGTACCTTTTCCCTTTGCTGTGTGCCTTCTTATTTCTATGTTTCCAAAGAGGGCTGGCTTAATTCTCAGCAGGCCTCAAATGTCTGTCTTTTGCTTCTAGTCTCAACTTAGTATACTTTGAGTTCAACAGAGAGCAAGAAACATGCCTAGTATATGGTGATTTGGGTCCAAATTTGGTACACTTTGATGAGATGTTGTATAAAGTGAAATATTCCATCCTGAGTATTCTTACTGTTCCCTTATAGCTAATGCCTGCTGATCTCCCAGGATGGGAATGAAAATGCATGCATTCTTTATTAGTTGTTGGGCTATAGCTTGTGGTTTTCACAACCTCTTATATACAACTTAAGTCATATTCTGTCAGACTGTTTTTATGATAGGGATGGGGCTCTNGTATCTCAAAATAATAAGAGCTATTTATGACAAACCCACAGCCAATATCACACTGAATGGGCAAAAGCTGGAAGCATTCCCTTTGAAAACCGGCACAAGACAATGATACCCTCTCTCACCACTCCTATTCAACATAGTATTGGAAGTTCTGGCCAGGGCAATCAGGCAAGAGAAAGAAATAAAGGGTGTTCACATAGGAAGAGAGGAAGTCAAACTGTCTGTTTGCAGATGACATGATTGTATATTTAGAAAACCCCACAGTCTCAGCCAAATCTCCTTAAGCTGATAAACAACTTCAGCAAAGTCTCAGGATACAAAATCAATGTGCAAAAATCACAAGCCTTCCTATATAGCAACAATTGACAAAAAGAAAGATAAATCATGAGTGAACTCCCATTCACAATTGCTACAAAGAGAATAAAATACCTAGAAACAAAACTTACAAGGGATGTGAAGGACCTGTTCAAGGAGAACTACAAACCACTGCTCAAGGAAATAAAAGAGGACACAAACAAATGGAAAAACATTCCATGCTCATGGATAGGAAGAATCAATATTGTGAAAATGGCCATACTTCCCAAAGTGATTTATAGATTCAGTGCTATCCCCATCAAGCTACCATTGAATTTCTTCACAGAATTAGAAAAACTACTTTAAATTTCATATGGAACCAAAAAATAGCCCGCATAGCCAAGACAATCCTGGGCAAGAAGAAAAAAGCCCGGAGGCATCATGCTACCTGACTTCAAACTATACTACAAGGCTGCAGTAACCAAAATCGTATGGTACTGGTAACAAAACAGATATATAGACCAATGGAACAGAACAGAGGCCTCAGAAATAACACCACACCACATGTCTACAACCATCCAATCTTTGACAAAACTGACAAAAACAAGCATTGGGGAAAGGATGGCCTATTTAATAAATAGTGTTGGGAAAACTGGCTAGCCACATGCAGAAAGCTGAAACTGAATCCCTTCCTTACACCTTATACAAAAATTAACTCAAGACAGATTAAAGACTTAAACACAAGACCTAAAACCATAGAAACCCTAGAAGAAAACCTAGGCAATACCATTTAGGACATAGGCATGGACAAAAGCTTCATGACTAAAACACCAAAAGCCTTAGCAACAAAATTCAAAATTGACAAATGGGATCTAATTAAACTAAAGAGTTTCTGCACAACAAAAGAAAGTATCATCAGAGTGAACAGGCAATGTACAGAATGGGAGAAAATTTTTGCAATTTATCCATCTAACAAAGGGCGAATATCCAGAATCTACAAAGAACTTAAACAAATTTATGAGAAAGAAACCAAACATCCCTATCAGAAAGTGGGTGAAGGATATGAATAGACACTTCTGAAAAGAAGACATTTATGCAGCCAACGAACATATGAAATAAAGCTTATCATCACTGGTCATTAGAGAAATGCAAATCAAGGCCACAATGAGATACCATCTCACACCAGTTAGAATGACGATGGTTAAAAAGTCAGGAAGCAACAGATGCTGGAGAGGATGTGGAGAAATAAAATGTTTTATACTGTTGGTGGGAGTGTAAATTAGTTCAACCATTGTGGAAGACAGTGTGGCGATTCCTCAAGCATCTAGAACAACAAATACCGTTTGACCCAACTATCCCATTACTGGGTATATACCCAACGGATTATAAATCATTCTACTACAAAGACACATGCACACGTATGTTTATTGGAACATTGTTCACAATAGCAAAGATTGGAAACAACCCAAATGCCTATCAATGATAGACCGAATAAAGAAAATGTGGCACATATACACCATGGAATACTATGCAGCCATAAAAAAGAATGAGTTCATGTCCTTTGTGGGGACGTGGATGAAGCTGGAAACCATCATTCTCAGCAAACTAAAACAGAAAACCAAACACCACATGTTGTCACACATAAGTGGGAGTTGAACAATGAGAACACATGGACACAGTGATGGAACATCACACACTGGGGCCTGTTGGGGGTGGGGTTCTAGGGGAGGGACAGCATTAGGAGAAATATCTGATGTAGATGACGGGTTGATGGGTGCAGCAATCCACCATGGCAGGTGTATACCTATGTAAGAAACCTGTACGTTCTGCACATGTATCCCAGAACTTAAAGTATGATAAAAAAAAAAAAAAAACCACAGACAAAAAAAAGGTGTATTTTGATCAGAATATGAAGGATGTATTAGTCAGGGTTCTCTATGTGTGTATGTATACATGCACACGCACACACATCCTCTCATATACCTGTACACGTGCACACATATACAGGAGAAGGGATTTATTAGGGGAATGGGCTTATGCAATTATCGAGGTTGGGGATTCCTGTGATATACTGTCTGCAAGCTGGAGAACCAGGGAAGCTGGTAGGGTGACTCAGTCCAAGCCCAAAGTCCTCAGAGCCAGAGAAGCTAATGGTGTAACTCTCAGTCTGAGGCCTAAGGCCTGAGAAGACTAGTGTAGGTCCCAGAGTCCAAGGGCCAGAGAACCTGGATTGCTGATGTCCAAGGGCAGGAGAAGAAGGGTGTCCCAACTCCAGAAGACAGAGAGTGCACACAGATTTACCTTTCTTCTGACTTTTTCTTCTCTCTGTGCCCTCAGCCGATTTGACAGTGCTCACCAATATTGGGTGAGGGTGGGTCTTCTGTACTCAGTCCACTGATTCAAATGACAGTCTCTTTTGGAAACACCCTCATAGACGTACTCAGAAATAATGCTTTGCCAGTTATCTGGGTAATCTCTTAATCCAGTCAAGTTGACACCTAAAATTAATCATCACAGAGTACCCTGAAAACCAGTCAGAAGAATTCTGAATTATTATGATGGGATACATATATGTATTTATCTACTACATATCCTGCCCAATTCCCTCCAAAACGCATATGGGTAAACATACATAAAAGGACGGTAAAGGCAAATTTCAGAAGAGAGATAAAAGCCTATTTTATAAAAATGTGGGATTGTAGCTATTTCTCTGTTCTCCCATCACCACACCCTAGTAACTGCTATTTTGCATCTTTATGCTATTATTGTTCAGAGCCTGGACCACCATCTGACATTTCAGATGTTTACTTATTTATTATCTCATTCTCCTAATTAGAATGAGTTCTATTAGAGTGAGTATTTTTGTCTGTTTTGTTGTCTGTGCTATCCGCAGTGCCTAGAATGGTGCTTGATAATAGTAGATGTCTAATAAGTACTTGTCCTTAAAAAAATAATTATACTGGGAACCAGGAAGGGAGTTGATTTAGATTACTAAATTGTGACAAAATGAAATAGTCTGAGGCATTGATAATTCTGATGGTGGTGATGATTGCCAGACTGGATGAAGTCACTAAGGGAACTCTTGTAGTAATCCTGTCATAGGGCACAAATATAGAGCCTGGTCCTGGATAGTAGTAAGAATAAATGGAAAGAACAATGGAAATCCAGAATTATTGGTGTAATCTCACCATCACTTTCTGCAAGATTACTCCTATTCTCACCATTCTTCTTGCCCAAGGAGATATAAGAGAATATGGACGTAATTAACTCACAATGGTTTCAACAACCTGCCTTCAAATGGTTTCCTGAGCAAGATGATCTTTGTGAGTCCCTTTCAAGAATCTGGTGTGATAATGTTGTGATTTCACCATCCCCAACTTCCAAACAAAGTATGCTTCCCTGAAACAGGAGGGATTCTAAGAGCATTTTTGATTGAGACAAATAGACTGTAAATGCATTTGCATGAATGTGATTTTAGCACTGTTGGAACAGGGAACTTTAGTGTTTGCATGGCTGGCACTTTGTGCTCCCTTCTCTCTTTTACTAACAGACTAACAGTGGTAAATCATGCAACAAGCAGGACCATTATGAAAGGGACAAAGGTAATAATTGGGGATTTTGCCAGAAGGCCTATAAGAAACAAATCAGTCCATTTACAGCTGAGAGCCTCCATGCTGTTGAATTTTCGTGTTCTCATTTTCTCAGCCAGTAACTGCTACCACTGAGTTGATGTTTCTGAGTTAGACAATGTTTTCCTGGAAATAGAGGCATCTACCTTTGCTTGTCTTCAAGAGCAAATGCTAATCTTTTGAAAGAATGTTTTCTATATGCCACCAGAGTTGATGATAATTATTATTAATGGTATCTCTATCATTCTTCCTAGCTGACCTGCAGAGCAAAAGAATAAAAGTCTTAAGGAAGTGGAATTAATAACTCCATTGCAATGCATCATAAAGATAAGCCAGTAATTGCAAGGTCAGATGGGCATACACAGATAGATTGTTAGCTAGTTATACTATAATGAAAGAGCAGACCTTTTACATAAGTTTATGAATAATGTTTCTCATAAAGACAGGAGATTGATTATCCCAGAACAGCTTCCCCCTGAACCTAAGACCATCAGTAATCACAATAATGAAATATTAATAACAAATTTGAGAATCTATCAGGAGTAAATTTCATAACCCACTATAATGAGTTTCTTGTTTCTAATTTTGGAGGGGAGCTAAATGAAATATTACTGAAGGCAGAAACAGAAGACTATGTTTTGCATTGGGAGACAAATCAAGATTGTTTCATTACAAAGAGTAGATCTGAAGAAGTGGGAGATAGGGGAGGACAATAGGGAGTTCGGATGATTCCTCTATTATCATGCATACTGCTATTTCCCTGTTTAATTTTTATTTATTTTCCACATAGAATTAGCTTTATTGGTTAATCTTATTTTTGAAAAAATAGTCTTTGGATGTATTTTTTCTGAAAACAAGTGTATAATTACACCTTTATATTATAATATCTTGAAGAATTATATTTTAGTTCCCTAGCAACCATAAAAACTGAATTTTAAAGCTAGAGATCAAAACTAGGATTCTTAACATAGAGGTAAAATAAGATACTTATTAGTAAAAATAATGCATGTGGTAATTTGGAAAGATGACCAGAAAACATAAGAAAAATGATCCCATCAATACATTTTTTTTTTTTCTGATCAATATAAAATGGTGTGGGTGACAGCAGGCATGAATCCAATTTTCAGCTGCTATATTTAGCATCCACATTAAGCTCATATTCTTTGTGGTTTTAATTACTCACATTGAGATATTTGAATGTATCAGTACTGCATAATTACATTGTATTCAGGTATAAAAAATGATAGTGTGTCACTTTAATACAAAAGGACATAATTTAGTACTAGTGTATAAACTGCTGCTTTCATATATGTTGATATTCATGATCATTCACACTTCAATTTATATCTCCTACAGTGAGGCTAAGCCTACATAGGATATTCTCTTTCCCATTACCATTTACGATCAAAGGCATTTATCAAAAAGCTGTTGAGAATATCCTAAAATTAGATTGTGGTGATGGTTGCGTATCTCTGTGAATATACTAAAAACTACTGAACTGTACACTTTAAAAGGGTAAATTTTATGATATATGAAATATATCTCAATAAAGCTGTTAATTTTAAAATAATGTAATTGAGTCCCTCAACCCCTTCAATCATTGTTCTCCCTTTTTTTTCCTCAGTACTGTCTTTTGAGGTAACGGTATCTTCTGACTGGCCTCATAACCCCTCTTAGACTTCTTGTGAAACCTAAGATTGCAAAAAAGAGAAACAAGACATTCGGCTGATCACAGTACACAACTTATGTCAAAATTAAGCCTCCCTGAAAGAAACTTGGAGGCACTGATGACAGGATGAATATGAGATGCAAAGGTCAGACTTTGATATCCAACACTGGTTGTAAGAGCAACATGAAAACTGAGCACATATTGCCCAGAGGCTTCTGGAAATACTTGGGCACAATGTCAAGGAGCTGAGAATGATGATAAGTAACAAATTTTCTTGTGGTCAGATTGAACACAACATTTCTTCCAAAAAAATTAAAGTCATTGTGCAAGGAGCAGTCTATCTAGCCATTACCTTCACCAAAGCCAATGCCAGATTGTGATCTGAGGAAAATGAACAGCAGCTCTCATTGTACTGTTTATGTATTTTGTATAGCTAGCCCTGTAAACTCCCAAATAAGACAAATGGCAAGGGTCAGGATCAGGATTATAATTTATGACCACAAAACTGGGTAATATTAATTGTTTCACATAGTGATTAAATTCAAGGTTTTAGTAGACCCTTGAATTTTGTCCTGCACATTACAGTTGCCATACTCATAAATGTTCTTCCCTGTTTACACACAACATCCCAACTATTACTACTTTTAAAAATATCTTTTTAAAGAATCTCTATGACTTATGGTTTCACGCTAAATTGCCAAAGTGATTAATCAAATGAGATTAACTCAATAAGATTGATGGAATCTCAAAATTCCCAACCCATTGTTATTCAACTGAAGATTTTGGAAATACCTAGTATGAATAGTAGGCCCTTTGGAGAATGTAGGATGAGTGAGACAGTATTCCTGCCATTAGGACAAAATTTCTAAATGATTGTAATACAAAGCAGAATAAAATAAATGTAAAATAGGAGAGGTAACCTATACCTTCTGGTTTCAAAGGATCACAGCTGGTTGAGCAGATCAGGAAGTGTTCACAAAAATAAGTAGCATTTCTGGTTAATCTTGAAAGACAGGTTATATTTTTGACATATGGAAAGAAGATAGAGAAGATTTTCTAGATATAGTGAGCAACAAAAGCAAAGGCACAGAGGTGGGGAAGAAGAAAGAATGGGACTCACTAAATGCAATTGGATATTTTAAAAATGATTACTCAGTTAGAAGGAAGCATATGTTATACACAAGATATTATGTTGGCACTATAGAGGATCTAAAGAAATATAACATTCTATGCTTGAGTCACACCAGACTCCCAAAGGGCTATATATCAAGATATCCCTATGTTTTTTAGTTTCTCACAGGAGCCACCTCTTCTCCCCAACTTGTGTTTTGCTGTTCTGGCTTTTACTTTTATCAAAGTATGTAACAGGATACAGCTAAAGTAAAGTGATGTGTATATTTGCTGTAGAAGTACTATTATGGCTATCATTTCATATATCACCCAGCGCCTCTTATAAGCTCCATGCAAGCAACTTATTTAGAACTGAATTCTAGAGAAAGGTTTGTTTCACCTAAAAGTTATGTATAATTTTTTTTGAGAACTACACATTTCTTCACTTTTTATTTGGCTGCCAGGAAGTTCATATCCAAATTGGAGGCTCAATTACAGCAAATTAATTTGGTTTATGATCTACATAAAATGTTATTTTAAAATGCATTAATTCAACACATTTATTGAATATCTACTATATGGCAGGTGTTGCGTACATAGTGATGAGTGAAACAGACATAAACACTGCCATCAAGATTATAGTCTAATGCAAGATTCAGACAATAAATGGATAAATAAACTTATAAACACATGTAATTTGTATTTATCCTGGTCCTGATTATCTGTTTGTATTTATCATTAGTTTACTGAATGTGTTCTCATTGGTAAACAATCTTTATTGCGTAAAATAGGGTAGAAATAAATGCGTAAGTAAATAACATAGCTACACAAAAATGTTGAGTTGAGCAAATACTTTATATTTTAAATAAGTTTTTGTATAATTGACTCAATCTGTGGGCATTTTTTCTTTGAATTGGGACTCTATGTGTATAGCTATATCAGCTGATGAAACGACATTTCCAAAGTTAAAATATTTGTTTTTTAAAGTAGTAGGGAAAAGGTAAAAGCAATTTCTTCCTGTACATTATCAACTTTTGAGGCATCCCCTGAAAAAACAAACAAAAGATGAATTTCACAGTATATGGTCTAGTCCCATTATGAACTTTTCCACATCGGATCTTTCTATGCCTCTGCCAGTAGTGCATCCATTACAATAAGGTTCCAGGATGACCAAAGGATTTGCCCAGTCCTCCCAAATTATTAAGACATAAGTAGCAACAGTGTTTTTCAAGATTGATATACAATCAGATATACAAATCACATTGTTTTTAAGCTGTCCTCATCTAAAGTGAAAACAAGCACGGTTATGGTCAGTGATCCACATTTAAAAGATGTGTTTTCATGAGGCCATGGTAGGTAGGCTGAAATGGACCAGAGCTGTCCTCTACCTTCTGGGGCTTACCACTTGTTGGCAGGCAGGATCCAGATAAGTGCACAAGGCAGTAAGTGTTCAGCAGAGCTATAAGCAAAAAACTACCACTGTGGCACAGAGAAAGGAGGTGTTAAATCTCACTCAGGGATCAGGTAAATTCTATGAAGAAGCAGCATTTGACCTGGGACTTGAAAAATGATTATCATTTCAGTAAGCATAGTATGTGGGGATGAGCATACTGACCAGAAGGAAGGCATGAAAAAGGAAGGGAGGTGTTAAAATTTGTGAACTTGTAAGTAGTGCAGGGTTATAACAGAGACTGAGTAGAGGGATGCTATGAGATATAAAGGCTGAACATTTTGATGGATCAAAATCTTGGAGGACCTTGAGTATGGTGCTAGGGAGTTTGAATTTTGAGAGAAAATAATGTTTTCTTGATAAATCAATAATGACTATTTGAGAAATATGGAGATGACTGTAGATGTTATTTCAATCTAATACTTCATTAGGTCTTTGTTGGATTAGTCTCTTGGTGCTAGCTTGACAAGAGAATAAAATGTTAAGACCACAAAAAGAGAGATTTTAATCTCCTTAATTTTGCTGTAACTAAGTACTTGGAAATTATGAAAGTTATGATGAAGTGTGGTTTACAGCAGAGGACCCAGATTTAGAGTTCAAGGTGTTGAGAGATACATACTGTTTGTTTGGATGGCTTCAGCTTGCGGATTTGCAGATTTAAAGTTAATATACATGTCTATTCAAGATCCAAGAAGGACTGCAAGAAGCTGCGGTGAAAGTAGAAACGTATAACCCCAGAGAAATACAGAAGAGAAGACTATAAATCATATAAATTATGTTGGAAGGCCTGGAAATCCTGGAGGGGGCTCCTGAGAAAATTTTATGTGAAAATCTTTAGCTAATCCATCCTTGCAAAAGCTCTGAACAAGGATTTTAGTTTTTATTTTATTTTTGTGTTTGTTTGGTNATGAGAAGGAAAAGACTCTGAAAGACCTTTCTGACAAAAGCTATCATCCTCCATGAAAGTCCTGGTCAAGAGGCTGGCCAGTTATTGATTAGAATGTGGACAGGCCCTGAAGAGAAATGGGGCTATGTGACACTA
The DNA here is from genome assembly GCF_001698545.2 of Rhinopithecus bieti. Taxonomy (NCBI): domain Eukaryota; kingdom Metazoa; phylum Chordata; class Mammalia; order Primates; family Cercopithecidae; genus Rhinopithecus; species Rhinopithecus bieti. The sequence goes on along the minus strand of NW_016813954.1, from coordinate 111,717 downwards.
TACCACACTTTCCCCACATCCAAGAATATTATTTTGTTTATATTCCCTCTTCACTCTACTCCCTGCACCCACCCCACTTGCCCCCAAAATTAATTTTTTTTTTCTGCAGACTTGATTTCTCGTCTCCTTATGCCAGCACTGAAAATATCCTGGGTTTCTTTAACAGCAAGATATCTAAATGCTTCCTGACAACTCATGGTTTAATACCCTTCCCTCTTTACCTCTGGTTGTGTCGTTATTTCTTCTACATCTTCAGCTACACCTCCTCATAGGACTGGCTTATTGTCTCCCTCATTATAGGGACATCTCTGTTTCCAGGCCCTTTTAGAAAATATATTCTGGTCAATTAAAACCATTTATCTGTCCCCTGGGTCTTGTTATCCTACATATATCACCTGCCTTCTTCAAAATCTTACTTCATACTGTCTCTTTGATTAGCACTTAGAATTTATGGGAGGAGGAACAGTTAAGATGCATATATTTGGTAACTGCAGGGATGCTTTTTTCTTTCTTCCCTTCATTCTAATCAAATGCTTCAGGCCCAGCCTTGATTTGGGGTAACAGGTTCCACTAAGACTCTTTTCCACCCCACCTCCCATTTTGCTGCTTAGCAATGATTTTCATATCTCTGCAGGGGCTGGTTTCTTGCCCTTGAAACTTTCTGTGCTCTGGGATACAAAATCAATGTGCAAAAATCACAAGCTTTCCTATACACCAATAGACAAGCAGAGAACCAAATCATAAGTGAACTACAATTGCTACAAACAGAATAAAATACCTAGGAATAAAACTTACAAGGGAAGTGAAGGACCTCTTCAAAGAGAACTACAAACCACTGCTCACGGAAATAAGAGAGGACACAAACAAATGGAAAAACTTCCATACAAATGGATAGGAAGAATGAATGTCATGAAAATGGCCATACTGCCCAAAGTAATGTATCAATTCAATGCTATCCCCATCAAGCTACCTTTGAATTTCTTCACAGAATTAGAAAAAAACTACCTTAAATTTCATATGGAACCAAAAAATAGCCTGTGTAGCCAAGACAATCCTAAGCAAAAAGAACAAAGCTGGAAGCATCATGCTATCTGACTTCAAACTATACTACAAGGCTACAGTAACCAAAACAGTATGGTACTGGTACCAAAACAGAAATATAGACCAATGGAACGGAACAGAGGCCTCAGAAATAACACCACACATCTACAACCATCTGATCTTTGACAAACCTGACAAAAA
>NW_016813954.1:104771-107130 GCF_001698545.2 Rhinopithecus bieti | reverse complement strand
GATGAATTGATGGGTGCTGACGAGTTGATGGGTGCAGCACACCAACATGGCATAAGTATACATATGTAACAAACCTGCACGTTATGCACATGTACCCTAGAACTTAAAGTATAATAATAAAAAAAAAGAGTGAAATATAAAAAAGAAATTAGAATAGCTTGTGACTAAATTTAGAAAACTTTTAAAGTCATTTAAAAAGTATGCATTTTAACCAATATACAGTGATGAGTTATCAAAGGTTTTTAAGGAGGAGAGTGAGGTGTTACCCTTGTGATCATGTTTCTATGTCCTTATGTCTGTATCAGTGGTTGCATTAAGGTGTGGCTGGGGAGAGGTTTAACACCTCTGTCATCCTTTTAGCTCCAACTCTGGTGGTCATTTCTGCAATCAAAAGACAGTGCTATGCGAACAGCTTCAAATCCATTTCCAACCAGTTAGCTTTTCCCTAATCCCAAGAGAGACTGGTTAATAGGTACAAACATACAGTTAGAATAAGTTTTAGTGTTTGATAGTATAGTAGAGTGACGACTATGGTTAGCAATTATTGTATATTTCAAAATACCTAGAAGAGTTTAAATGTTCCCAACACAAAGAAGCGGCAAATGTTCGAGGTGATAAATATGCTAAATACCCTGATTTGATCATTTTACATTGTATGCATTTATCAAAATATTACATGTACTCTATAAATATGTACAGTTATGTCAATAAAAAATAAAAAACATAACAAGAAAAGAAATTCTTACGTCACTACTGCTCAGTTTATATCTCCAAGTATCTCAATATCTTAAAAAGTGCATACTATATGCCAGACATTGTGTTCATTTATCCGTTATATACATTTCCCATTTAAATCATATAACAACCTCATCAGATAGGTATAGTCATACTTTGGAGATATTGTGAGGTCGGTTCCAGAGCACTGTAATAAAGCAAATATCAAGATAAAGTGAGTCACAAGAATTTTCTCAATTTTCTAGTACATATAAAAGTTATGTTTAAACTATACCGTATTAAGCACTCAATAGCATTATGCCTAAAAAACACCAATGTACATACCTTAATTTTAAAATACTTTATTGCTAAAAGTGCTATCAGTCACCTGAGCCTTCAGTGAGTTGTAATCTTTTGCTGAAGGAGGGTCTTGCCTCAATGTTGAAAGCTTTTGACAGATCAGGGTGGTGGTTGGTGAAGGTTAGGGTGGCTGTGGCAATTTATTCAAATAACAACAAGGTTTGTTAAGTCAAATGACACTTTCTTTCATGAAAGATTTCTCTGTAGAATACAATATTATTTGATAGTATCTTAGAGCAAAAGTTTTCAAAAGTGGAGTGAATCCTCTCCAACCCTGCTGCTGCTTTACCAACTAAACTTATGTAATATTCTAAGTCCTTTGTTGTCATTTCCACAATGTTCACAGAATCTTCACCAGGATAAGTTTCTATCTGAAGAAACCTCTCTTTGCTCATCCATAAGAAGCAATTCCTCGTCTGTTCAAGTTTTACTATGAGATTGCAGCAATTCAGTCACATCTTCAGGCTCCACTTCTAAATCTGGTCCTCTTGCTATTTCCATTACATCTGCAGTGACTTCTTCCACTGAAGTCTTGAACCCTTCAAAGTCATGCATGAAGATTGGAATCAATTTCTTCAAAACTCCTGTTAATGTTGATATTTTACCTCTTCCCATGAATCATGAATGTTCTTATGGCATCTAGAATGGTGAATCCTTTCCTGAAGGTTTTTAATATGCTTGGCCCAGATCCATTAGAAAAATCACTATCTATGACAGCTATAGCCTTACAAAATATATTTCTTACATAATAAGACTTGGAAGTCAAAATTATTCATTCCCATGGGCTGCAGAATGGGTGTTGGGCTAGCAGGCATGAAAACAACATTAATCTCATTGTACATCTTTCAGAGTCTTGAGTGAAAAGGTGCATTATCAATAAGCAGTAATATTTTGAAAATAATATCAGTAGGTCTTAACAGTGGGCTTAAAATACTCAGTGAACCATGCAATGAACAGATGTACTGTCATCCAGGCATTGTCATTCCACTTATAGAGTACAGGCAGAGTAGATTTGGCAGGATTTGTAAGGACCATAGAATTTTCAGAATGGCAAATGAGCATTGGCTTCAAGTTTGTCACTAGCTGCGTTAGCCCCTAACTAGAGAGTCAACCTGTCTTTTGAAGCCAAGCGTTGACTTCTCTCTAGCTATGAAAGTCCTAGATGGTGTCTTCTTCCAATAGAAGGCTATTTTGTCTACATTGAAAATCTGTTGTTTAGTATAGCCACTTTCTTTTTTTTTTTTTTTTTGAAATTTTTTTTTTTTTTTTTTTTTTTTTTTTTTTC
>NW_016813954.1:72879-103539 GCF_001698545.2 Rhinopithecus bieti | reverse complement strand
TTTTTTTTTGATGCAGAGTCTTGCTCTGTCACCCAGGCTGGAGTGCAGTGGTGCCACCACAGCTAACTACAGCCTCCACCTCCTGGGCTAAAGTAATTTCTCACCTCAGCCTTCCAAGTAGCTGGGACTACAGGTGTGCACCACCATGCCTGACTAATTTTTTTTTTCTTTTTAATTATAGTGACGGGTTCCACTGTTGCCCAGACTGGTCTTGAACTCCTGAGCTCAAACTATCCTCCTGCCTTGGCCTTTCAAAGTACTGAGATTACAGGTTTGAGTCACTGTGCCCTGCCAAATCTGAAATTATTTAGGAAGAAAAATTAGTGTTCTATTTAAAAAATGTCCAGAAATTCATGAAAACAGTTCTGGTTTAACTATGTTATAAATTAGCAATGTCTTTGTCTGCACAAAAATTAGTTAGAAAAAAATGCATCAGTTGCAGTCATTCAATGAAGAGGCTGTTTTGAAAATATTAGTAAGAAATTGGATATTTCTGTGTGTCTCAATTCAGTGTGTATGTCTGTGTGTGGGTGGCCAGTGTTTGAGTGTACAGTCAGTCACTGTAATTGTTACTGTGTATACTCAAGAGTAATAAAACATCAGTTCTTTAAAAGCACTCTATTTCAGTGTTCTCTCTATTTAACTATAGGCACCATCTCATCCCAAGCATCTAGCCCAGTACATGGGCATAGTATGCTCACTGTTTGACCAATGGATGACTGAGTAAATATTAGCTAATATTAGCATTGAGTTATGAAAGATTTGATAATAAACTGCTAGTAATTAATGATTCCCAATGTTTGCTCAAAATCAATCCTTTATTTTAATGACATACTAAGGATAATTCAAATGAACTGTTGTAGTTAACTTCACTGAGGATAAGCTAGAGCTCTATTGATTTTGCAGTAGCTTCCAGGGATTGTGGTGGTGGTTGGAAGTCATTCTTTTGATAGAAAGTAATTACATTTATTTACACAAGAAGGATGATTTGTGGTATAGAAGAAAGAGTAGCAGGTCAGAGGATTTGGGTTCACATCCCTGCTCTGTAATTTATTAAATATTGTGACCTTGGGGAAATTATAAAACTTTCTGAGCCTCAATTTCTACATTAATAAAATATAATAATATCTGTATCAATAGGATTGCTGTGAAAATAAAATGACATCATATGTGTGTGAATGTTCTTTGTGAAATATAATGTACTATACAAACTTGGGAGTTTTGTTATTATTTGATGTTTTAGATAAGATTAAAGAATATTCAATAGAAACTAAAATGCCAAGGAAATCATGTAAGTCCAATCAGAATGGTACTGCTGCAATGATGCCCAGCCAACTTTACATTGTGTCCTGACAAAGACAAAGTTGGAAATAAGTAATGACTCATTGTTACAAGGCTTACAAAAGGGAATGTTTCTGTGAGACAAGCATCTCTTTTTTGATTCTCTGCTAGCGGTATTGCTTAAAATGGCTATACAGTAAACTGATTGAATGTGGATTTGTTGGGAGACAGTTCATTTCCCACTTAAGCATCACTTCCTGAAATACAAATACTTTGTTCAAAGAGCTCTGAAGGGGATTGGGCTGTGACACCTAATTTATATGTGTGAAAATCTGCAAGTCTAGTCCAAGGGCTAGTACAAATGTATTTACTGCTTTGGATTTCTTTGTTGTGCCAGATGGCTTAAGTCTGACCTATGTGAAAACAAGCCTGTCATCTTCTCCTCAAACTAACTCCTCTTTTTGTTTTCTTATTGCTGTGTCCAGCAGCTTAAGTGCCTTTTGATTCCAGCTTTCCCTTTCTCCCTAGTTACCAGGTCTATTGACTGTTATTTGATGGTGTCTTGTATTTCTTCCTCTCAATAGTCACCACTTCATACCCTTGTTGCCATTTTATATGCTTTAGCATATACTAACTGATTCCCCTGCCTCTGTCACATCAATGCATCCTGTCACCTCTCCAGATGAATCTGCCTAAACTACTGCTGCCGATTACTTTATCTCTCTCCTCAGAAGCTTTGGTGGATCCCAGCTGCCCACTGAATGGGCCATACACTGACATTCAAGGCCTTCCACAATCTGTTCCAGACCTTATCTGTTCTACTGATCCCCTACGGGCTTAAGTCAAAACCCTCTTTCACCCTTTTCAGAATACATCTTGCTGTTTCCTATCTTTGTGGCTTTATTTAAGGCTTTCCTTCCCTATGGAAGCATCTTTCATATCCCCACCCAACAATAACCTTCCCATCCTTTAGAGGGAACTTCAAATGGCATCTCTTCACATATGAACTTTGGAGTTGTGGCTCAACTACTCAAGGATGAGTTATTGAATAGGCCCTGTGACTTTGAGCAAATTACCAACCTCTCAGAGTCTCAGTTCTGTAAACGAAAAAATGGAGAAAGCTCTGTGAAGTATATATTGTAGGAAAAAATAAAGTGTAATGCGTGAAAGACTTACCACATGTCTGGGATATATTAATAACTCAATAAAAGATAACTGTTCTCATTGTTGCTACTCTAGACAGAGAAGATATAACTCCTTTCTGAATTCCTAAACCTCTTTGTACAACTCTCAGGAGATTTGTCTCATGCTGGTTTATAATTTTTTTCAAATTTTCCCTGCTGAGATATTCCAAGTTCTTTGAGGTTGGGAAACTAACACTGTCTTTGTATGTGAAGCTGCCTGCATCGTAGACAGCTGGGTGAATGCAAAAATACTTGAAAGAAGGGAACCATTATGACTTCCTCTTTTTATTTTTTCTAAAGGACAATATTTGTCATAATGACATTGTATGCAATGAAATTGGACATGTACTCACAGAGTCCTTGTGAAATAATATATTATTATTATTATTGGGAAAGACCGCATCTTTTGCATATGAGAAAATAAAATTATAAAGGTATTCAAACAGCACTGTAATGCTTCTCACTGAGTTACCTATGGTTGAGCATCTAGTCCCCAGTCCAGTTAACATTATTGTGTTATACTCTTAATTATGTACTGACTTCCTTGTTAATGTGCTTCAGATTTTATTAAAAAAATTCTTTGTTCCTATCATGCTTGTGCACATAGAGAAATATGTAACATACAATGTAAAATAATTGCATATTTAGTTGCACATATTTAGATAAACTTAGATCTCCATACTTTTCTTAGTCTGGCCTGACTTAAACAACTCTCTACAGAGCTATGCAAATCCTGGCCTGTTTCCTGAGCATTTTCTGAAATGGCTGAAACAGAGAGAGAGGATGTTAAAAATAATCACCCTTCTCCCTGTGCCTGCCCAAGCTGTCTATAATAGGGAAGGGGTTGAGATCACTCCATGACATGATTGGAAAGTATTTTGACTCTCCAGGCTCAGAGGTAGTGTTGATGATGGTGACTCTGGGAGGCCAGGGGTGGGGGAGAATTACATGAGAAAGGAGGTAGAAAAATGAAAAGGCAGATGAATCCCAATGAGCTTTACCACATTGCTCTCCACGACTAGATGAGTTTTCTTTCTAGACTTTTTCTAATTCTTGGGGCCTACATTCCATTCAGATCCCAGATGGCAGGCACTCTATCTGCCTTACATGTGGGAAAATCACACTTAACCTTATTAGACTGCTGTCATTTCTAATATAGGAGAAGTAATAATGTTCAAAGTAGCAAGCATGGGGAACTTAGGAAAGGGATTGAGTTGGAGGAATAACAATAACAGGTACTACCCTTAGATGAGAAGAAAGGATGACTTAAATCATGTGCCCTGCTTTCATTCCTGTGAAGTTTGAGTCAATAGTCAGTGTCAATGACCATACCCTCGCAAGTGAGACTGTTTGCTTTTGTCCTAATGCTCTGCACACAGTGGGTGCTCAATATTGGTTGTTGACTGCCTACCAAATTTCACTGGAAGGCAGTTCTGTGACCTGATCTTCTATGGTAACCAACTACAATAGAATAAAATAGGGGTTTGATTCTTCCTCTGGAAGAGTGGCTGCAATCAATGTGTAAACTGATGGTGTACCCTCCACCTGAGGTAAAATTGATGACAACCATGCTGTGTTCCAGGGAAAACTGAATGCAGTCCTCCCTGACCCAATGAGCTATGGTATTTTTCCCTCAGCACTTCTTTACACATGAATGACTAAAAAATGATTGCACCTAAAAATAAAATCTATCATTGAATCACAGTTATAAGCATTATATCATGTAAATGTCTTAGTTTCTTTATTTTTTGTTAAGAAGAATGAAATCCTGACAAATGAGAGTGAATCCCATTGGCTTTGTCCAAATTTTGTGTAGAGTATAAAATTAGGTTTTGAGTATTTGCCAAGCAATAGCTCAAGACTGATGGATGGAAATCTGATAATCCACAAACGTGACCCAGCACAACATTGTCTTAATTTGCTTTGTGAGGATTAATTCAACTATTTTCTGCTTTCATGGCAGTGAATATACAGTGTGGTACAAATAATACCCTGTAAACAAATTCTGAGCTTCCTTAATCTTTGCAAATATCTTTAGTTGACCTTTTTTCTGAGTGTCCTTTAGGAGGTTCTAGGATACATCCCAAAAGCATGTGGAAAACCATGGAAGAAAGAAGATTAATCAAAGAGAACGATGATCCATTGGACCCAATATTTGTTCCAGGAGTTTCATTTTTGTCTGGTATTTTAAAGACAATTTTGATGACTTGTTGATAGTTTATCCTAGTCTTGCCACAATGACTGAAATACCAGAAGTAAAATTTTACTGTAAGGAAATGTATTATAGTAAAACGACCCATGTTTAATGTGACTTTGAAATTCCATTCCAGCAAATGCAAAGATGTAGTAAATGATGCCAACAGAAGTAATTTGGATTCCTAGCTTGACATGGTCACAAATATCATCTAGAAAATGTTATCTTACTAGGCTTCACAACCTCTCTCAGAGCAGCAATCTAGGAGAGGACCATGTTGAAAATCTGAGAAAAGCCAGCCCTGAACCTTCTACGCACTCACAGACATGCAGAATTTTGCCCACCACTTTTAGGGTTTACATATCTTTTGAAATTCAGCCACTAAAGGTTCATCCATGTTAAAAAAAAATGTTAGAAGAAAGCCATAAGTGTAGGGGAAGTTTATTATAGTCAAAGATTTTTAAAAACAATTATAAAAAAATTTCCAAAACAGAATTGATAAACTCTGAGATATGCAGTGAGAGGAGAAGGTGTGGTGCCAGACAATAATTTCTTCCTCCCCCAACCCCTGCCTCATGTTTCTTAGTTTAGCAGCCAATGTTTTCTATTTCAATATTTTAGGACTCTCCTGTTTTATGAGCATCCTGTTAATTAGCTGTGTGGTTTCCATAAGATTGTTCCCATAGCATTGGTGGTAGCTATTTGTGGCTGCCAGAAAACCCTGACTTTTATGAAATATTCTTACACAAAGAAAGGGCAACTAATAAGTACTGAATAATGTGTGATCATGGGGAAGCTGAGCTTGACAACAGGAATTTATAGAAATGGGTTCAAGATCCCCACCTAATTTAGCACAAAGGGACTGAATAATGATGGCATGTTTTATAAAAACAGCATGTAATAAAGTATTATCATAATTTAAAGGCTTGTCTTGGTAGATCAGGGATTTAGTTCCTATTAGGATACTGAATATTCACTTAGGTATAATTTTATGAGGATCTTGGATCAATTTTTCCCTCCTTCTGGCTCTAATGAAACTGTTTTGGCCACATTACATGATTGTGAAGGGTGATTGTAGAGTCCATTGTGAAAGAAGATAAGTAAAATGCTTGGAAATAAAATAAGGAAAATTATTTTAGAATCTAAAGTTTGGATACTTGAGATGGTCTAGGAGAATGCTCAAAGGTGGGAAAGAAAGGACCTTGCCCAAGATGGGTTGAAATAAGGCAGACTTGAAATGAAGGTCGGGCTGTAGCATGGCAGAATACGTTTTGTGCATGTGAGAGCTATCCAACCATGTTTGTTTGCTGCTCTGAGTGCTATTCGACAACTTTTAATATGTCTCTAGACCACCTTCCCTGAACTTCTAGAACAAATGGGTCCCTCTGTTTTCTGAATCAAACTAAATTCTCCTGATGGGAGGCAGTAGAGAAGAAAATTGAAAAACATAGGCTTTGGTATCAGGCTGTGTTTGACTCCCAGTTCCACCACTTACTGGGTGAGCTTGGTACTTCATTCAACTACTTTGTATGTGAGTTTCTTCTCCTGTAAAATTGGGATGCTAATTATGTTCATATCATAGAGTTATTAAGAAGATTAAAGGAGTTAATGAATGACTCAACATACATTAAGTACCCAATAGATGATAGCAGTTGTTACTATAGCCTCATTAGCCTTTTGCATTTAGTCAGTATAATTGGTTCTAATGATTCACCTAAGATATCATGAGTTCAGTGAAGGCCGGGATAGTGACTTGTGTTTGTAGTCATTGTGACATCTATCACAGTGTCTAAAAGAAAATAGAAACTCCATATACATCTGCTATATGAATTGATTTTTATCTATAGGGTGACAAGAATTACAGTTTTGGGAAGATAAGGAAAGGGGAATAAAAGATAGATCGACTATTGTTCATGACTATACATTGTGAACAGCAATTGTTGTTTCTTTGTGTGCATGTGTTTTATTATTCTTTTTTTTTGTTTGTAGTTTAAATTTTTTTTTTCAGCTTTTAGGGGAAAGTTTCACAATAACTGTAAGGGAGGTACTGGTTTCCTTAACTGAGTAGTTCCCCCTTATTTGTTGGGGATATTTTCCAAGACCCCATTGGATGCCTAAAACCATGGATAATACTGAACCTTAAATATACAATATTTATTCCTATACATACATACCTATGATAAAGCTTACATTATAAATTAGGAACAGTAAAAGATTAACAATAACAACTAATGATAAAATAGAACAGTTATAACAATATGCTAGCTTCACCATTCTTGTGATTTGTTGCCATTATTAAGTAAAATAAGGTTACATAACACAAGCATGGCAATACTGCAATAGTGAATCTGATAACCTAGATGGCTACTAAGTGACGAATGGATGGGTAGTGTTTACAGTGTGGATACACTGGACAAAGAGATGATTCATGCCCCAGGTAGGACAAAGTGGATTGGCTCAGGATTTCATCACACTACTCAGAATAGTGTGCGATTTAAAATATATGAATTCGTTTTTGGAATTTCCCATTTAATAATTTTGGGCCGTGATCGATGGCAGGTAACTGAAACCATGGAAAGCAAAACTGGATAAGGGAGGACTACTTTACTCTACTTTTCACAAAGATGCCTGGATAGGGATCACTGATTTGCAGAATGATAACTCTGAAACTCCACAAAATTCTCTAGCAACAGAGGTGCAACAAGCTTTATTCAAAGACTTACTAAGACATGATAAAAGACTATAGGACTAATCCACTGTCAATGTATATATACACAAATAAATACACACACACATATATAATTTTTATTTTTTAATCTATTGTGAAATATAGCACATATACAAAAAACTGACAAGTTAACTTTTGAAGGATTTTCAGTATTAATGGTTTTAGGTTTAAACATTTATCTAGCACGTTTAATTAAACTCAACCCCTGTCCCTTATGGTTTAACAAACCTTTTTATGATGATTTATATTTGCATGTTAAATATCAGTCTTGTGTGCATCAAACATGTCTTGTGTGTAGGAGCTCTATATTTTCAGTTGGCTATGCTCAGACTAGGGAGCTAAGAGTTATAAACCCTGCCCCAACTGGTTCTTTTACATTTCATGGTTCAAGTTGTGAAGCTGAGGGCACACCTTCTGCATTTTCCTGGTCACTTCAAATTCTATCAATACCTTTCCATCTGGCAGAGGTCTGTGGTGGTGTGGGCAAGGAAAAGAAAATTCTCTTCATCTTCTTTTCCTGTCCAGGCAATTATTGACCTTCTTTCAGTCCTTCTCTTTGATGGTATTTAACCTTGTCGCCTACATAGTTCACTGTCTGACTTCTGATATTTTAACAGGCCGTTAGTACTATTGCTTCTCAACGACACTTTTGGCACTTCAGAGACTGCCAAATTAGTTAAGCTTTTTTCTAATTTGAACTTTTAGCAGACCTCTTTTCAGACTCTGGGGTTTGCTACAGCTGTGGATTTGTATACAGTTTGAGTAAACTTAATACAAACAAACAAACTGTAAATGAATTTAAATTTGGTCAAGTAAGTGTAGCTTTTTCTTTCTTTCTTTCTTTCTTTCTTTTTTTTTGGTTGACCTTCTGATTCTAAGTAATCAATCAGACTGTTTTGAACTAGGTTTTTTTTTGGGAGGAAGTGTTATGATAAATAACAGAGAGAGCCCGGTTGATCCTTACATACATAAAATAAATATTTTCAAGGTAACTTTAGGGTCTTATCCAAACTTCTTTTGCTGAAGCTAATATTAAAAAAAAGTTTCCCCCCATCTTAGATCCGCAATAGTCCATGAATAAATGAAAATACTTGACTTCTGAAAGATACATTTGATTTTTAGATATGGTTTTAAAGGTGTTCTAGGATGGGCAACTGGTTTTCTGTATTGCGACTTATAATCAAAATTCATCAACCTATTTAAACTCATTTATAAATATAGTACTAATAATATCCTTCTATATATTGAGCATCTGTGATGTACTTGACACTGTATCTTAGACACCGTGCTACAATAACAGAATACTGCAGACTGGGTAATTTATAAAGAACAGAAATTTATTTCTTATAGTTCTGGAAGCTGGGAAGTGCAAGATCAAGGCATCAAAAGGTTTGGTGTCTGGGGAGGGCCTGCTCTCTAATTCTAAGAGGGCTCCTTGAAGGCTGCGCCCTCTAGAGGGAAGAAGCACTATTTCTAACATAGCAAAAGAGTGGGAAAGAGTGAACCCAATCCTTTCAAGCCCCTTTCACAATGGCATTAATCCATTTATGAGGGAGAAGCCCTCGTTACCTAAACACTTACCTTTAGGCCCTACCTCCTACCACTGTTGCACTGGGGATTAAGGTTTCAACAGATGAATTCTGGGGGCACATTCAGACCATAGCACTGCACTAGGAGCTTTATCTATGTTGTCTTATTTAATTCTCATAACCATTCTGGAAACAAGGTATATTTATTATGCCCATTTTACAGCTGAGGAAACTTAGTGGTTAAATAACTTTCCCAAGGTTATATAGCTATACATCCTCATACTTAGCATAAAACATGGATACGTGAATTGCGCTTTAGTTAATTAATTGGTTTTCTGTATTGTGAACATTAGCCATTACTTGCGCTTTGGATAAATATTGCTTTCCCTCCACTACTTCTACTGTTATTCTTTATAAAATGAACACACACACTCATAAATGAACATGCAGATTTCCCTCATAGCCACTTACTCCATTGCCTCTCTCATTTTAGTTCTTGGCCCTTGTCCTTTTTATTCCCACTGCCTTTGACACTGAAATGACCCACAGACATTTACTTTAGTCCTTGCACAGCATGGAATTTGAGGTCCAATTTTTCAAGGCATCTTTCTGACTCTGGCCATGACCTGCTCCTACTCTACAAAGCATGTATTGCTATTCTGTATGTTTTCTTTTTGCTTTTCACTCATTAGCCCCTGGTTTTGCTTTTCTACTTTTGTCTAAAAAATAATGATTCCATACAGTCTTAAACTCGTTATATAGTAGACAAAGAATACTCAGGACCTCAGCCTCTCTGCTTTTGTTCACATGGAGGAAAGAAAGGATACTTTAGCCGGAACTCAAGTACAATGAGAACTAAAGGAAGGGATACTGTCTTCTGTGGATCTTTCTCTTTTGGGAAATTGTCATTACTCCAGACTATGTCCTCTCTCTGTTACAGAACTGCCTTGAAACAATCCTGTGACCTGAGGCTAGCTCTATATAGGCAGAATGTGGAGAAAATGCTATAATTGTTTGGTAACCAACATATTATATTTTGCACAAAATGCTACATTTAGGTTTAATGCATCAGCATTCCATGGCATTCCATAAAGTGAGCTATGACTTTCAGGTACTCTGCCACACCAAAACGTTTGTTAACATCAGTTTTATAATTACAGCCTTCACAGAAAACTGGGCCAGAGATATATTGATACAGGAGAGAAAAGTTTTGATGAGCATAAGGAAAAAAGCTAGACTCTAGCCCTTAGGGTAATGAACAAATCTAGATGGGGCACCACAGTGTGGAGCTTGAAGCACCCAAAACATGAGGCCACTGAGTGTCTGGTGCTAGAGTAGAAGATATTTAAAAAGTTAACAACTTTACCCACATCTGATTTAGTCTAGGGATTTCAGCTTCAAGATAAAAATAATAAGGGCCGGGCATGGTGACTCACGCTTGTAATCCCAGTACTTTGGGAGGCCGAGGTGGGTGGATCACCCGAGATTAAGAGTTCAAGACCAGCCTGGCCAATATGGTGAAACCCTGTCTCTACTAAAAATATAAAAAATTAGCCAGTCATGGTGGTGGGCGCCTGTAATCTCAGCTACTTGGGAAGCTGAGGCAGGAGAATCACTTGAACCCAGGAGGCGGAGGTTGCAGTGAGCCGAGATCACACCACTGCACTCCAGCCTGTATACGACAGAGCAACACTCCGTCTCAAAAAACAAACAAAAAAAAAAGAAAGAAATATGAAAATAATATTTTAGATGAGGCAACCAAACAACAAACACTTCCAGACACAGGAGGAGCAGAACTGAACATTAGCCATGAGGCACTCGTCTAAGGGCTTCCTGCAAGATCTCTGGCTTCATGCTTTTTTCAAAACAGGTCACCTACTTCATTACTCCTCTCCCTCTTTAAAAATGGGACTTAGCACAGTGTGTTTCATTAAGTAAGTACATTATCCCAGCCTCTGCCACCATGACCACCATTTCCCCTGTGAAGAAGGTAGTGACTTTATTAATGCAGATCCTTTATGAAAATTTAATGAGGCTATCTATCAAGAGTAATGTAATAAATTTGCTTACTCACTGATTTAGTATGGGCTGTGTGTGTGTGTGTGTGTGTGTGCGTGTGTGTGACCTAATAATATGATTTTGTTATTGGATTCACTTCCTTTAAAAGCATATATGCTACAAAATGGACAAAAAAGCCTCCAAGAACAGAATGGCCACACCATAAGCAGAGTAAATACCTTCAGGATTTTGGGGGCTTCATCTTAGACCTGAGAATTATGGGCACTGGAGGAGAGCTGAAGAAGGACAGAAAACATTCTAGTGGAAAGGGAGAGAAAGGTACACAGAACTATAGACACAGATGCCCATGTAGAACTACAGGTAAATTCTGCCTCAGACTCATGCTCTGTAACTTGATTATTAACAAGTGAACACTTTTCTCTTTACCAGAGACTAGATTAACCTTCTGCTAAATTGTGAGGGGACAAAATTTAGGTCCCTGGGCCACCCACAAAATTTGATCTCCTTGGGCTCCTAGTTCAAGGAATCTTCTTAATTTTGTCTCAGTAGCTGCCTGTGGCTTCCCACAATGGATGCCTCCATGCAACATAGAACTTTTTTGCATGACCCCTAACACCATTCCACATTATATCTCATTCAATTATTTATTCCACAAATATTTGTTGAGCGCCTTCCATGTACAAAAACTGTACTAGGTATCAAAACCTTGCCTGTTTGGCCTATTACAAGGATCAGCCTGATATCAGCAGATAAGTCTCACTTATTTCCTCTAGGGGCACCTGTACTCCTTTTTGTATATAACCTATGAGCCTGATTCAGTACCAGATAGGGGTATGGGGATTTAAGCTCTATTTCCAACTTTACCACTCATTGGTTATTATCTTTGGTAAATCATATATATTTTCCGGGTTTTATTTTTTTTCTTAACAGATAAATGGCTTAGACCAGGTAACCATTACTTTTTCCCAGTTTGATTAATCTTTGGTTAAAGAACTGACCATAATTTATTCATCCATTCACCAAATGTCAGATTTGAAAGGGGAGGACACTGAAGATAAAGTGAAGAACATAAGCAAAAGTGATTCTTGTTATGGCTTTCATTTTCTGATTATCTTTTGAAGGATTAAATCCCAAGAATGGGAGTCTCAGGAATGAGAAACCTAAGAAAGCCTGAATAAAAGCCAAGGTGTCAGGGGACTTAGTAAAGCAATGGGAGGAAACCCTTGTGATGAGTCATTGTTTCTACACCCACAGAATAGCAACTCCCTCCAACAGGTCATACCTTAATGAATGCTGTGGATGCTTACCAAACACAATGCTAATCAATGTCCTATGGAGAGCTGAATGCATGGTAGGCAGTTACCTGGAATAAAGACTAATATCTACAGCCACTGTGGAATTGTCTTCATAGGCAATGTGAAGTGAGGTGGAAGGTGAACAGAAGAAACACTGTGCTGGTCAATTGGGGTTACAGCTGGCTATCAAGACAGAAGAATAGATATAGGCATGCTTTTGTCCCAGGAACCTGGGATTTTTGGCTGTTTCTCATCTCCGTCCTTGTTCTCTTTAATGTCATTGGAAGATAGACAAGAGAAGGGATTTGCTAATTTGGATATTGAAAAGGCCCACCCTCTGAGCACCAGGTAGAATTTATTTTTGCTGTCTACTAATAGCTCTTTCTTCAGGTAAATGGTTCTCAGGCACAGGAAATTTGCTCCATAAGGGACATTTGACAGTGTCTAGAAACCTTACTGGTTGTCACATCTGGGAGTGTGTGGTGGTAGTGTACCGGTATCTACTGGATAGAGGCTGGGGATGCTGCTAAACATTCTATAATGCACAGGACAGACACCCTATAACAAAGAATTATCCAGCTCAAAATAGTGCTGAGGTTTTGAAACTTGGCTTTAGATTATTCATGCATTAAGCCATTCAGAGTACCTACTGTGTTCCAAACACTGTGCTGGGTGCTGGGGACACAGTGATGAATAAGACAGACATGGTGCCTGCTCTTTACAATGAGGAAGACAGAAAATAAACAAGTAACAATAGGTTCTTTTTATATATCACTGGTTATAATAGGATCCTTTCAGCCTCCATAAACCACAATTCTGCATGCCTATTCATACAACAGACATTCACTGAACACTTACTCAATGCCAGACATCTTGTCAAGGAGGCAATGATACTTAAGTCAGATTTGATCTCTGTCCTAATAAACCTTAGTCTAGTGGGAGAGACAGACTTGAAAATAAACAATTGCAATACTAGATGATAGCTTTAAAAAAGGCGGGGGTGGCAAAGTGCTATAGGAACATAGAATATAAGAGTGTAGGCTGCCTTGGAGGTGATAATAGCAGTTGAAAACTCGATAGAGAACATGTTTTGCAGCCAGGTCTTGAAGAAATATTTTGAGTTCATTGGACATAAATGCGGAGAAAGGCATTTCTGTTAAAGAGATCAATATGAACAAAGTCATGGAGGGTGAACATTCATAGCGTGTTGGTGAAATGGCCATGGCATGTTGTATCTAGCCTATTGGGTACCTGAATGGGAGTGGCTAAGATGAGGCTGGAAAGGCAAGCAAGAGTCATAACAAGGAGGGCTTTATGGAATATGTTAAAGTCCTTGAGTTTTCTCTCAGGGACAATGGGAAGGTGTTGAAATATTTTATGAGGATAGTGATATGGTCAGGCTCCTGCTATAGATGGTCAGGACTTAGTAAAACCCTCTATAGCTACTCTCATCATGATTAAATTTCTCTTACTGTAGTCTCTCCTGCACCATCATCCAAGATTGTCTGCTGTCACTGATACTTCATTGTTTACTATAACAGATTCCTACCCCACTAAGCAATTAGGTGCCTGACATGAGTCTGGGGTCCTCAGATGACAAGTCTGCATTCACCATTAGTTGGTTCTTCTGGAATCATAAGCTATTAAGTTTGGAAATGACTTTAGAGGGAAGGCAAGTGGAAGTGACTAAAATTAGTGATCCCTTACCATGTGCCAGTAATTGTGCCTATCTTATATGCCATATATATCCAGTGCTTAACATTTAATATAAGCTTAGTAACTGTTAACTCTCATCATTATCATCATCATCATCATCATCATCATCATCATCATCATCACATCGTCTTAGACATTTCTCACAACTCTTTGAAGTGATACTACTATTATTTTCATTTTGTATATGGGATAACTGTGAGCCAGAGATCAAAGCACTTCTGAAGCAAGACACTTCTGTTAAGTAGGTAGACAAATGTTTACTGTAGTAACAAAGGAACACACAAATCTATGAGGAGGGATATGTCTTTGCCAGTATGTTCCCATTGATGTCTTTGGATTCAGGACACTATTATCTTCTTTTAAGGGGAATGCTCTAATTTAATATTTGATTTTGAAATGTTTTATGCAAGATAGTGGTTCAGAAAGGTCTTCAGAGGGAAATGGCTGAGATAACAATTTTGGCACCACCATACTTGGTGGTTTAACTTTAACCAGTGTTTTTCAAGCTTTCAACTGTGACTCATAGTAAGAAATATATTCTGCATTGTGACCTGTATTTTATTTACATAGACATGTATCTATGTACATATTATATATGTACACTTAACTGAAACAAATTTTTACCCAGAAAAGCTTAGCCTTACCCTATGTGACAGATTCTTAGATTTTCCATAGGATAGTCCATTCTTTTTCATTCCATTCCATTTAAAAATGCTGATCCTGACTTTAGTTTAAAAAACCATCCATTAAACTATCTTGCAGCTGTATGTAAGGCTTAGAGCCCAAAGTGGGCCTCATTTGGATAGGCATTTATCAGTTCTGGGTACAGAAAGCAAGCATGTTGCTTACAAAACCTAGCTGGATTACTCACAATAGCAACAACATGGAATCAACTTAAATGCCCATCAAGAATAGACTGCATAAAGAAAATGTGGTACATATACACCATGAAATACTATACAGCTATAAAAACAACAAGATTGTGTCCTTTGCAGCAACATGGATGGAGCTGGAGGCCATTATACTTAGTAAACTAACACAGAAGCAGAAAACCAAATACCTCATGTTCTCACTTATAAGTGGGAGCTAAATGATGAGAACACATGGACACAAAGATGGGAACTACAAACACTGGGACCTACCAGAGGGTGGAGGGTGGGAGAAGGGTGAGGATTGAAAAAGTGTCAGGTGCTAGTTTTACCGATCAGGTGCTACACACTACCTGGGTGATGAAATAATCCGTACACCAAACCCCTGTGACACTCAATTTACCTGTATAATAAACCTGCACATGTATCCTTGAACCTAAAATAAAAGTTAAAAAACAGAAACAAAACCAAAATGAAACACAACCCAGCTTGAGTCCTCAGCTTCTTTTTAGGCAGTGGTTGATTCACAGTGAACATCTCACCAACTCAACCAGGAAGCTCAAGGCTGGGTAAAATATCATGTAAGCACAGGAAACACACACAAATTCACCATCAAGGCAGCATGAGCAAAAATGCATATGAAATCCTATGCAAGAAATTCTGTTGTTGAACTCAGATGCTCTCTCAGTGGTACACCCATCAAATGCACTTTTTAGGAGGAAAATCAAACTGAAAGGTATGAGTGAAATGTAGGCAAAACTGTAAATATGTCACTGCCTCTTCTTTATTTTGGCATTTCCTGGAGGTGGTATTTACAACAAAGGAAGAACTAACTGCTTTGATCTTCTCTTCTTTATCTCTTAATCTTTGGGTGTAAGCCCCTCCTTACCCTACCCCATACTAGAATGTTATAGCTGTGTTTTATTTTTTGAGCCTCCTGTTATTAGGAGTAGAGTGGATACTGGGCTCGTTGCACTTACCCAAGGCGTTTACAGATTTCTAGGCCTTGCTCCAGATCATACATTATACTTGAAACAGCATGAGTCTTATGAATGCAGAGGGTAATCTCATCAGGACTGAATATCTCTGCATTTTAGTAGTGCTCTGATTGCCCCAGAGGCCATGATGGTTTCTGTTTGCATCCCCAGGACACTTCTATCAAGAAAACTTCCAGCAATGATTCTCTATTATTTGAAGGCTGCTAATTAAAATTTAAAATACCTAGGGTTTTATAAGGCATATGAAACAGTTTGCTTTTCAATCTTATGATAGAAATATCTTGGTGCACAGCTTCTCTGTTGCATTCCCCACTACCTAATACAATCCTCCCCTTTAGCTGAAGGATACTTTATGACATGGCCCAACTAGAAATATGTCCATCTGGACCATTCTTGTTTTCACTCAGAGGTAGACTTAACACCCCATAGGGTCCCTCTGCCATTTTACTGGATCACCAACTTGCTCCCTTATCCAAATAGGAAAGGGACTGGATGTCATTCTTTAGAATCTTGGATTGAGAAATTTACCTACTCCAAAATGTTCCCTTGACTACAGACATTTGCTTTTCATTCCACAATGACCTTTGCCATGTATAAAGGGATTTCAGGCTTCAGCAAGTAAATATGGAGTTTTTGAAGGGATCAAGGGTCCCTTAAAATCTCAATAGGCTTATCAGTGAAACAAAAGGCAAATCTTAGACCTTTTGAGGTTACAGGGGAGATGAGAAAAATAGCCTGAGATTGATCCTGATTTATCTGCCCCCTGCAACTCCACTTCATTTCATTCCCTGGCGCACTACTATTCTATGAAAGATAAGCCCATTATTTGTTCTGCTGAGGTTATTAGAGGTCTGGTCTTGATAGAAGACAAGAGTAGGGGGAATATTCTATTCTCCATGATTTTCTCCAAAATCAGAAGCTCAATATGTCCCAACAGAAGACGGTCAGAGCATCTCTCCCCAACTGCTCCCTGCAAGAGCACGAAACTTAACCCACGTCTTAACATTTGTACATATTTTCTGGCACCAGTTTTATTTCTCATTTATTGCTTTTCAAAATTTCTGACTGTGAGAGATGCACGTTATACTTCTTTTTGCTATTCTACCTTTGGTGTGTATTGTTGACAAGAAAGGCCTTTTCTCTTCAGTAATCCTTATTTTATTCCATGCATATGTCCCGAATGCTTGATGGCAGATTACTAACCTCAGTGGGCTTCCTATTAGATTGTTAGCTTTTGCTAACCCTATTTTCCAGGGGAAGAGGGTTTTCCTAAAAGCTTAAGGAGTTATTTTAAATATTGTTTTGTATAGCTTACTCCACACCAGTTATTATACTAGTGCTTTAGGTTATATCACTTAATCTTCACAGTAACCCTATGAGATTAGTTTGATTACTAACATCCTGTTGTGAATTTAGAAGAGCAAAGGAATTCAGAAGAGCAAAGGATTATGCTCAAGGTCATGCAGAAAGGTTGATTCCTGACTCTAGTATGACTGGACATATGTAGAAGCAGATGTAAGAAATACTTGGACTTAATCATTGAAATAATGATTTAAAACAGATGTATCTACGGCCCAGAGAAAATTTAATTAATAGTAACAGGATGTGTTGTATGCAGTGAGGTGAGGCTAGGACTTCCAGCAGTGTTTTGCCCAGTAGCCAGGGATGGGTTGCACCTCTCATCTGCTCCCTCTGGTTGGGAGCTTTTTCAATTTTCTCTCAGCTGATGTTTTCAAGTTTCTGCATGACTCAGTTTTTTAATGTAATCCTGACAAATAGTGCAAAACTCAGTGTGCATGTGGTAAGCCCATTCTCATGCCCACTGACCTCGGCTGCGCCTACTTTCTCCAGGTGTACTCAATCTGCAGACCTCATGATTCCTGTCTAGTTGATGGCATAAACTGGAAAGCACTACCTAGCCATATCAATGTGCTGCTTGAAAGTCAGGAGAAGAAGAGAAAACTGAGTACCCCACCAGCACTCACCTTCCCTAGTTCCATCTTACCTTGTGACCCTTACCTCCTGCCTCCCTAGCCCATATGTTGGCTCTATTCTCTTGGGAGCTGAAACCTGTCACTTAACTCCTAGGTTTTGTGGAATCTTTTGTTCAAACTGTCTGGAACCATAATTCCTTATGCTACATCCTTCATTTGGGGTATCACCATTACCTGGAGATTTCTGATGTTTTACCATATTCTGTAGACTTGACTTAGCCTCCTTTCCAAGATGGCAACTCCTGCCCACATTGAGCTGAAGTGTGAAAGTTTATTCAACTAGTGAGCATCCCCCTACTCTACAACCACCATTTATAAGCCAAACCATATAGCCAAGTGTCAGGTTCTAGCCTAAGCTGAGGTCCAAGGGGAGTGGGTGGGCAAGTGGCGGGTAACTGGAAAAACACTCTAGGAATCATAGGCAGTTTTGACATGGCTTTATTCTCTCTCTGGGTGCAAGCAAGCCACGTGTACAGTGTCAGCAGGGTAGTTATACCTTTTGCAGACAATAGTGGCTCCAAGCCAACCATGAGCTCACGTGAGTAGTTACCTAATGCATCTCACGTGGCATGGTTATATAATGTGTGGGGTTGTGGACCTGCACTCTAAACCCGCTGAGTCATCCTGCACTGGAAGGCCGCCTCAGCCTACTCCTGACTAAAGCAGTCATCTCCCTTACACCAAGTCATTTCCCTTGTCCTCAAACTTCCCCTGTCCCAGTCTTCTCCGCTTTCTTCCTAAGATCCTGGCATACCTGATGGTCAAGATTCTTGTCATGGACACTGTTGGTTGAACTCAAACACTTACTGCTTTTGCATTGTGCTCAAAAAAACCTACGCAAAGGGCAAGACTCCCCTGCATCAATAATAATGGAGGCTGTGAAGCAAAACAATTCATCTCATAAAGCTCAACTGTCATGTTTCTGCTGCAAGTGCAGCAAAGGGTAGAGAAATAACTCAAATTTCTCTGCTTCTTCTGACTTTCAAGCAGCACGTTAATATGGCTAGTTAGTGCTTTCCAGTTTATGCCATCAACATTGCAAATTCAGTAGCTTAAGTCTCACAGTGGTTTTGGTATAAGCCTTTAATCTTAGTAATGATTCCTTGATCAGCTGTGTCCCTTCCAATTCAGAGGTCATTAGAGGTCCCTACTGAGAACCCCCCAGCTGTTTCAGTTCAGTTCATGTATATTTATTTACATGGTTTTTGAACCACATTTGGGTATGCAGGAGCACAGCTCCTTTTAGAGGTTGGTGTTCCAGATCGTTTCCTGAAAGTGCATCAGAGCTGGGAGAAAAATCAAACCCAAGGCACAGTGCATCTGTGGTGCTTGAGATGCTCCTGGCATCCTGCTTTTAACTACTTCAGGGTTAATGACAGGCCTGCCAGAGCCTCTTTGTTGCTTTTGAAAAGGTCAATTGGAAACAAAAAGCCATTTTCCAGGTAGGATATCATTGTATTGGCAAAGACAAGACATTTAGACAAGGAAGTCAAAATGATCTACTGAAAAGTGAAAACTTCAGGCAAAATGTTCATTTGGCTGTCCTGAGGACAGAACAAAATGTGCTAGCTTAAAATATCAGGACAAAGGGTTTGCATGTGTAGATTACATGGTGATCAGTTTTACATCATAGCTGATCAATGCAGAAAAATATAACCCATTGTGAAAAAATTGTGAAAGACTTGTGGCAGCAAAAGGCACCTAAGTGGATTTTAAAGATTAATGTGCTTCTCTTAGGAATGTGAAAGCATATATAGCAATGAACTTCCAGAGGTAAAAATGACATTAGATATTACCTGAATCAATCTCCTAAATTTACAGATGACAGAACTAAGAGAACTAGAGAAGCAAAACTGTTTGCCAAAATTCACACAGCAAGTTAGTACAGAGTAAAGACTAAACTCCAGGCAGTGATTACAGCATTTCATTTAGATATCCCTCCCCCATTTTACAACTATAGGTAAAGTGACAGCAAATTTCACCTTGCTACACCAAACTAGAGAGGTAGTGGAATATTTGAAGGAGCAAACCTTTGAAATCAGACAGGCTTCTGTGGGATAGCAGCCCTGTCCTACTGCTAAGTAGCCACATGAGCTTCGTCAAATTACTTAATCTCTGGAAGACCCAGTTTCTGCACTTGTGAAATATGGATAGAGACACCTAACTCAAAAAAATACTCCTGGGATTAAACGTGATAACACATGTAAACTGCCCAGAGTGATGCATAGGCAGTGATCAACAAAATGAGAGCTGCAGTTGTTGACATTGTTGTTATTTCTAAAAGAGTCCTCCAAAATATCAGGTTCTCTTGTGCTGGAAGCCTTTGTTTTCACAGCATTAACTATTGGACCGGGAATCAGAAGCAGACACAAATCTTCAAGCCTCTATTAGTTGAGGCTAGAGCCCAAATGAGGATAAAGTTGTTCCGTGATTGTATTGTGCTGCAGGGAGGAAATATAATTTGATTTACAAAAATTCAATTGAGGGAGCTGTTCTTGAACCTACCTGCATAAAGCAAGGCACATATGCACAGCAGTAATAGCACATAGAGGCACTTCTGCTAAAAAAAAAAAAATCTCCTAGTAAAGTGAAAAGAATGTACATAGTCTTAGCCTCCAGCTGGGTAGCAAATTTCAGAATACTTCCTGAACAAAGGCTAGTAAGCATGAGGTGTGTCATGTTTGATCATTGGGTAGTTCGGCTGGAAAAAAGATAACATGCACCAAGACAGAAAGGGCTGTCAGATATTCCGTGGAGTGCTTGCAGAAATGGGGTTCTTTTATTTGCTTTCTCAGATTCTCACCCGAACTTCCTTCAGTTATCCACAGAATGACCTCAGGGATGCCCAGCTGGATTTTATCTCATCTCTTTCCATTAGCTCCCCCATCCTGCCACCAGCTTTTCTTTGCTTTAGTGATCAATAGTGAGATCTCTTTCTGTGAAAAATAACAAAGCCCTCAACATTGCCATTCTTCTAGTGGCTGTGGTGGGATCAGCCCCAGGCCAGGAAGCCAGAGTTGTGGCTATCGATTTGATTACAGCTCTGGGAAGAAAGCAGGGAGGAAAGCTTCTTGTACTGCTGTTACATTAGGAACTAGTGCCATGACTAATCTGGATCCTGAGTAGAAACCTGAATAATTGATAGAGTATACAGAAATTGAGATACGTGTGAAGAAATAAAAAAGGTCAAATTGTGTCGTATCCAGTGACTCCTCTGATGCAAACTAAGCAGTTCATTAAGGTTTGATTTGTTCAGTATGCCATGATTTTTTTTCTTTGGAAAAAAAAGTCAAACAAGGCAGTTTCAAATGTCTTTTTTTTTTTTTTTGAGACGGAGTCTCACACTGTCGCCCAGGCTGGAGTGCAGTGGCGATCTCTGCTCACTGCAAGCTCCCCCTCCCGGGTTCACGCCATTCTTCTGCCTCAGCCTCTCAAGTAGCTGGGACTACAGGTGCCTGCCTCCATGCCTGGCTAATTTTTTCTATTTTTTAGTAGAGACGGGGGTTTCACTGTGTTAGCCAGGATAGTCTCGATCTCCTGACCTCATGATCCGCCCACCTCGGTCTCCCACAGTGCTGGTATTACAGGCGTGAGCCACCGTGCCCAGCTAAATGTCTTCTTAAGACCACTAGTCTAGCCAGTGGAAAACATGGCCAGAGAATCCACTGTTGACTGGCTGGAGCACTAGGGCACTAGAGATGGAGGAGCTGTGCTCCCTTGAACTGCACATGGTTCTGTTGGGACAGTTAGAATTAGGGCAAGTCTGCTCCCCATCCAACTCCAATAAGATATTCAGGAAGACATTACTATAGCAGCATCTCAACAAAGGGGCAAGTCCAGAGAGCACTATCCAAATCTTATGTCCAAGGGCCAAGAAAATTCAAGCTGGAACGATCTTTGAGGATTTCATGGGACTAGTTTATTTGGGGCTAAGTTTTCAGATAAGGAAAAAATTCCTATCTGGGCCTCTAGCTCATCATCTATACATGAGGTGGATAAGATGATCCCCAAGGTTTTGACTAATTCTAACATCGTATCCATCCTATATCACTTACCGAGTGATTATTATGTACTAGACGGTATACTAAGCACTTTGCATACCCAATCTCATTGAATCCTTGAACAACTCAATGAAGAAGCTAGTATTACCTTCCATTCCCACCTTTAAAATGAGGAAACTTCAGCTCAGAGAAGAAATTTACCTTCACAGCTGGCAGACAGCAAAGCTGTGACTTGAACTCATTCCCCCCTGAGGCAGACCCAGTTCCTGGCTTCATAGGGTTCTCAGTCTAGTGTATCTGATTTGCAAAACCATTAGATCATCTCTCTGTTTCTGGCCTGATAGTCCTCACTAAATGCCAATAGTACTGCGACAGATATGAGACTTCCTGAGCTCTGTCCTCATCCAGATTCCCTTATCTCCAAGAGGGCTGGCATTCACTAACCCATTAACAGCTCTTACATGAGATTCTGGGTTACTTGATAAAAAATTATCAGCTCACAGAGAGCAGAGTCCTGATAGAATGGGACTGGGAGCACACATACTTTGATTAGAAGATGTGGGGGTAGGGAGTGGGTCAGGCTTGGTTGGAGATCTCTAATAGAATTCCTTGAGCAGTGGGGCAAAGGTTAAATCTGAGGATATTAGGAAGATATATAAGCCAACTTATGGTAATTGCTATAAGAAACAATCCCAGCTTCTCACTGGCATAGCACATCAAAAGTATGGCTCTTTCATGTCATTCTCCAGTGCAGAACTGCAGGAGAGCTCTGCTCCACTCAGTCATCAGGGTTTCAACCACCTCCATCTAGTGACTTTTCCATCTTCTGGGGCCTCAGTGTCTTCCATTAGATCCTTCTGGCAACTTAAGAAACACAGAAGACATACCACTCTTAAGCTGTTTAACCCAGGGGGTGACCCAAGTCACTTTTGCTCATTGCAGACAACTAGTTACATGGTCCATCTAGATGCAAGGGCCTTGCAAATAATAGTCCAGTGATGTATTCAGGAACGAAAAAAGAACATAGATTTTGGTGGGCACATAGCATTGCCTTTGCCATCAGAGAAAACAGAAGGTAGGGAGAAGGCATAATGAAGAAGGTGACAAAAAGCTTCACATAGTAACCATTAATTCCCTTTTGTTCTCAGATCAAGGTCTAGGAGAACATATGCAATAGTAGGATGGCAGTGTTACCCGAATTCAGGTGTCACCATTCACATTGTAGCCTTTACAAATGGCATCTTCTGGAACACAAGTGTATGTCTTTGTCTTTAAAAAATGATTTGGGGTTGCTTGGGATTTTAGGGGAATATGGATGCTCAAAGTACAATTTTGGGGCTTCTTCAGAGATTAAATCAGAAAGCAGAATACAAAGAGGCGGAGAGCACTAGTAGTACAGTGACAGGATTTGATTT
This sequence comes from Rhinopithecus bieti, assembly GCF_001698545.2. Classification (NCBI taxonomy): domain Eukaryota; kingdom Metazoa; phylum Chordata; class Mammalia; order Primates; family Cercopithecidae; genus Rhinopithecus; species Rhinopithecus bieti. Next base: position 80,316 of record NW_016813954.1, on the reverse strand, counting down.
AAGACCAGTGAGACAGATGGTGGTATGTTTTTTTTTAGAAGCAAACCAGGAAACAACAGATTTGCAAACAAATTTTAACTGCCATAATTCTTCTAATGCCCCACATGAGCAACACAAGTCACTGTGAACAAAATGTTTCTTTAAGACAGCTGTACCTCAAGTGTTTTCCTTCCTACCTCTTTAGAAGGAAGAGAGGCCTATGGCAATGTTAATAAAATAATCTCACCCCTAATATTATTGAAACTCTGACCTTTTCTCTGGTCTCTGAGAAACTGGAATTGTTGATGTCTATAACAGAAGAGCATGAGGACAGCATAGGAAAATGTGTAAATTTGTTTTACTTTCTGGGGAGAATGAGGGTGGTTTCTAGCCTGGATCCTCATTCTGAAAGTAAGAATGAGCAAATTGAAGCATACGTGCATATTAGAGAAATATTTTCTCCCTTGGAATGGCTTTAATCTCAGTGGAATATTTGAAATAACTGCTCACTTTAGAACAAGAAGAGAAACAGCTCACAAGTAATTTGCTATTTCTTTCTTGTTAGCCAGTACTCTGGTGAACCATCTAAAGCCTACCATCACAATCTTACTTTTGCCCATGGAGATTATGGACATCCAATTTTCATGAAATACATTTCAATGATTTTACTGGCTGCAGTAGTGGGGAAGACTGTTTTTTAGTCTTGAATGGGAACTTGAATGATCAACTCATTTCCACCTCCTGTTCACCCAGTGGAAACTTTAGGGAATAGAGCAGAGAGTGAGAAAGCTGTTGGTGGGAGCAGGTGGAGGTCAGGGTACTTGTGAAAGATCCTTAAGGACAGATTTTACTTATCACAAACTCTGCTCAGATATTAGCATTTTATTTTCCATTGTAACAGCTTCCCAAATAGTAGTCTCACTGCCTTTAAACTCTACTTTTCAATCCATTCTGCAAAATTATGCCAGATTACCTTTTTAAAAGAGCAGTTTAACTCCTGTCATTCCTGTGCTCTGAATTATTAAATCATCCAAAATTTATAAAACATTAAAACCAATTTTGCTAGCTATATAAGGTTCTTCATGTTTGGGTCTCTAATTACCTTTTTAGTTTTACTTATCTGCCCCTCCAAATAACCAACTGAATTCTTGTCAGAGTATTCTCTGGAATATCTTACCTTCAGGCCTTCGCTCTCACTGCTCTCTTCTGAATGCTCTTCTTTCCCCTCTCCCTAATAATTGTGAAATCCACTCATTCTTCAAGTCTCAGCTCAACTTGTATCTGATCTTTGAAGTTTCCTTGACTCTCCAAGAGAAATGGAATTACTTCTATGTGTGCCTATAGCATATTGCTGGCACCCATATTTGACATTTATGTTATTCTGCCTCAAGTGTTAGTTTTTTATTTACAAGTCTGTCACTAGTCTGTGAGGAACCCTCAAAGACAAGGGCTGTGTCTTTTTCATCTGTATATCTTCCACAGGACACCGCACAGTGACTGGTCGAGATGAGGTATGTGATGAATGCTTGCTGACTTGAACTGATAGATTCCTCAGTTTTCCCTTGTGATACAAGTGGTGATGGCTTGCTTATTGTGGCCACCAACTATATTTCTGCCAGTAAGGTCACAGGCAGAGGGTCAAGATATTTCCTTCCTGTATGGAAGCAATCAGGCTGAAAAACCCAAGTTGTTGAACGCTTATTAACGTTTCTCTGTAAAGCCATCAGGCACCATTTATTATAAAGTTATTATAAGAACAGCTTAGTGTGTTGAAAAGGGAGGTTTGCAGAAAATTCGGGTCAAAGTATATGTCCATCACTGCTGGGGGAAAGCCCCAGAATAGGCAATAGGAGCCTGCAGATCTAACCAATGAAGTTTTTATGATATAAATTCACCTTGTCACCTGCCAAGTTTCATTTTGTTTCTATCTTCATTATTACCTATCTCAGGATCGAACATATATTCCGTGCTTTCTAACTGTCCTGTAGGTGGTGCTGTTACTTCTGTCTAATTGGGGAGACAGAACATGCACCTAGAAAGATAGATACCATAATGTATAGCACAATCGGTAAGATAAAAAGACTCTGGAACCAGACTGTTTGGCTTTGAATCATCCCTGCACCATCTACTAGCTGGGTGACCCCAGAAATGTTGTTTTCCCTCTCTAGGATTCAAAATGCTCATACAAAAGGGCATAATAATAATAGTAGTTATCTTAAAGGGTTATCATAAGGGTTAAATGAGTTACTATACATAGAGTGCTTAGTAAGTGCTTACAAATGGTATTATCACATAAAAAATATAAAATTAGATAGTGTGGCCTAGTGTAATGAACAAAAGCTGGGGAGCCAGAAGACCTAGGTTGTATCCTGACTGCCACTGATTCACCTTGGCCAACACATATAGCCTCTCAGATTCTTGCTTTCCTAACTATAAAATGAAGTGTGGAACTAAATAATATATGATGTTCCTTCCAGCTCTCAAATGCTAGTGTTCAATATTGAATACAAGCTTCTTCCACAGTAAGAGATGGTTTATTTTAAAAAAAAAGAGAGAGAGAGAGAAGAATGTAATTCATATTTGCCAAGAAATATTTTTCTTCTCCTTTTATCATTGGTTTCTGATAATCAGAAAATAATCAAATGTGTAGTAGTTCATTTTAATGCTTCATCCCTTGGCTTTCCATCTGTCTTCCAGTCACCATTTCACCACTGTTAAAGAAAATGAAAGCCCTCAAAAACAAGAATTCTTAAAAGCCACTGGTTGCAAAACAGCAGAGGTGATTGTCTAGTGCAGAGATTCAGCTCAGTGCAACTTAACTTGGAGATCATTTCATGTAATTAAAAATACAATCTATCCAAAGAGGAATCCTCTTTTTGGAGGGAACGATTTTATTAACTAACTTGTTAATTGATATGAAGCTTTAAAATCACTTTCTTTTAAAGACCTGTAAAACAACATTGAAGTGAGCTTGAATGCAGTTACCATTTACAAGAATTTAATAACATCCAATTATTAGCCCCAATGAAAGAGACATGTACATCTCAACGATTCCCAGGTTCTATTTTCAATTTAGTTAAAACTCTGACAACTCTCTCCTTCTACAATCCCCACCCACCACAGCAAAAATAAGGTGAAAGGAGGTATATATTTCCCCAGTTTTTACCTCTCCTTGGCTTTTAAAACTTGATTGCTTCACCTGTGAATCCCTCCTAAGGACCCATAAAGGCTGATCAACAGTCACTGCAGCTTGGCATATGTCCAACTTCTCTGTTTAAGGTGTTAGGACAATTCAGAGTGACAAGACTCGAAGTTAAAGAAGTAACTTTTCATTGAAAGCGTATTTCACCTTAAAGGTAATGTGGTGGGAAGCTATTGGGATGCTGTTTTTATAGGTAAAAATGGTCAGATATTGACAGTTTTATATGAGTTTACCTAATAACAAGCCTGGGTCCAGATGCACACCACTGGCTAATTGGCAGGGAAATGTTCATTCATGGCACTAGTCACTATTCTTTGGTACAACAGACAGGGTCTTGAATAGCAGGTTCAGTGAACTGGTTTTTTTTTTTTTTTTTTTTCTTTTCAACTTGTATTTTAGGTTCAAGTGGTACATGTGCAAGTTTGTTACATGGGTGAATCATGTGTCATGAGGGTTTGGTTTGCATATAATTTTGTCACCTATGTAATCAGCATAATACTCAATAGGTAGTTTTTTCGTCCTCACCCTCTTCCTACCCTCCACCCTCAGGTGGGCCCTGATGTCTGTTGTTCCCTTCTTTGTGTCCATGTGTACTCCAAGTTTAGTTCTCATTTATAAGTGAGAACATGCAATAGTTAGTTTTCTGTTCCTGCATTACCATGGGATGATGGCCTCCAGTGCTATCCATGTTGCTGCAAAGGCCATGATTTCATTCTTTTATATGGCTGTGAATTATTCCATGGTGTACATGTACCACATTTTCTTTATCTTGTATGCCATGGATGGAGATCTAGGTTGATTCTATGTCTTTACTATTGTGAATAGCACTGTGATGAACATATGCGTACATGTGTCTTTATAGTAAAATGATTTGTATACCTTTGGGTATATACCCAGTAATGAGATTGCTGGGTTGAATGGTAGTTCTATTTTTAGTTCTTTGGGAAATCCTCAAACTGCTTTCAACAGTGTCTGGACTCATTTACATTCCCACTAATAGTATATAAGTGTTCCCTTTTCTCCACAGCCTCACCAACATTTGTTATTTCTTGACTTTTTAATTTAATAATAATAATTCTGACTAGTGTGATATGGTATTGTATTGCAGTTTTGGTTTGCATTTCCCTAATGATTAGTGATATTGAGCATCTTTCCATATGTTTGTTGGCCACATGGAGGTCTTATTTTGAGAAGTGTCTGTTTATGCCCATTGCCCATTTCTTAATGGGGTTGTTTTTTGCTTGTTGATTTTTCTAAGTTCTTTGTAGACCCTAAATATTACACCTTTGTGGATGCATAGCTTGCAAATATTTTATCTCATTCTGCAGGTTGTCTCTTTACTCGGTTGATAGTTTCTTTTGCTTTGTAGCAGCTCTTTAGTTTAATTAGGTCCAATTTGTCTTTTTTTTTTTTTGGAATTGTTTTTGGCATGTTCGTCATGAAATCTTTGTCAGCTTTTATGTTCATTATGGTATTTCCTAGGTTTTCTTCCAGGATTTTATAGTTTTAGGTTTTACATTTAAGTATTCCATCTTGAATTGATTGTTGTACATGGTGTAAGGAAGGGGTCCAGTTTCAGTCATCTGCATATGGCTAGACAGTTATCCCAGCATCATTTATTGAATAGAGAGTCATTTTTCCATTGCTTGTCATTGTCAGCCATGTCGGAGATCAGATAGTTCTGGGTATATAGCTTTATTTTGGGGTTTGCTAACTTGTTCCATTGGTTTATGTGCCTATTTTTGCACCAGTACTGTGCTATTTGGGTTACTGTAGCTTTGTAGTATAGTTGGAAGTCAGGTGATGTGATGCCTCTAACGTTGTTCTTTTTGTTTAGGATTACCTTGGCTATTTGGGCCCATTTTTGGTTCCATACTAATTTTAAAATAGTTATTTCTTATTCTGTGAAGAATGTCATTAGTACTTTAATAGGAACAGCATCAAATCTGTAAATTGCTTTGGGCAGTATGGCCATTTTAACAATATTAATTCTTTTTATTCATGAAAATGGACTGTTTTTCCATTTGTGTTATCTCTGAATTCTTTGAGCAGCGTTTTATAATTCTCATTGTAGAGATATTTCACTTTCCTGGTTAGCTGTATTCCTAGGTATTTTATTCTTTCTGTGGCTATTGTGAATGGAATTTGTGTTCTTGATTTGGTTCCAAGCTTGGATGTTGTTGATGTATAGGAATGCTACTAATTTTTGTACATTGACTTTTGTATCCTGAAACTTTGCTGAAGTGGTTACCAGATCAAGGAGTTTTAGACAGAGACTCTGGGGTTTTCTAAATAAATATTCATGTCATCTGCAAACAGGGAATAGTTTGACTTCCTCTCTTCCTATTTGAATACTCTTTATTATTTTTTATTTCTTATTTTATTTCATTTTTTAAAATATTACTTTACATTCTGGGATACAAGTACAGAATGTATAGGTTTGTTACATAGGTATACTTGCACCGTGGTGGTTTCCTGCACCTATTAACCTGTCATCTAGGTTTTAGGCACTGCATGTATTAGCTATTTGTTCTAATGCTCTCCCTCCCCTTGCACCTCACACCCTGCCTGGCCCCAGTGTGTGTTGTTCCCCTCACTGTGTCCATGTGTTCTCATTGTTCAGCTCCCACTTATGAGTGAGAATATGTGGTGTTTGGTTTTCTGTTCTTGTGTTAGTTTGCTGAGGATGATTGCTTGCAGCTTCATCCATGTCCCTGCAAAGGACATGGTCTCATTCCTTTTATGGCTGCATAGTATTCCATGGTTTATATGTACCACATTTTCTTTATCCAGTCTATCATTGATGGGCATTTGGGTTGGTCCCATGTCTTCGCCATTGTAAGTAGTGCTGCAATAAACATGTGTGCATGTGTCTTTAAAGTAGAATGATTTATATTCCTTTGGGTATATACCCAGTAATGGGGTTGCTGGGTCAAATGGTATTTCTGGTTCTAGATCCTTGAGGAATCACCACCCTGTCTTCCACAATGGTTGAACTAATTTACATTCCTGCCAAAAGTGTAAAAGCATTTCTATTTCTCCACAGCCTCATAAGCATCTGTCATTTCTTGATTTTTTAATAATTGCCATTCTGACGGGCATGAGATGGTATCTCATTACGGTTTTGATTTGCATTTCTCTAATGATCAGTGATGTTGAGCTTTTTTTTTCATGTTTGCTGGATGCATAAATGTCTTCTTTTGAGAAGTGTCTGTTCATATCCTTTACCCATTTTTTGATTTTTTTTTTCCTTGTAAATTTGTTTAAGTTCATTGTAGATTCTGGACACTAGACCTTTGTCAGATGGATAGAGTGCAAAAATTTTCTCCCATTCTGGTTGCCTGTTTACTCTGATGAAAGTTTCTTTTGCTGTGCAGAAACTCTTTAGTATAATTAGATCCCATTAGTCAATTTTGGCTTTCATTGCAATTCCTTTTGGCATTTTTGTCATGAAGTCTTTGCTCATTCGTGTGTCCTGAATGGTATTGCCTAGGTTTTCTTCTAGGGTGTTTGTGGTTTTGGGTTTTACATTTAAGTCTTTAATTTATCTTGAGTTAATTTTTCTATAATGTGTAAGGAAGAGATCCAGTTTCAGTTTTCTGCACATGGCTAGCCAGTTTTCCTGTAGATGTATGGTGTTATTTCTGAGGTCTCTGTTCTGTTTCCTTGGTCTATATGTCTGTTTTGGTACCAGTACCTTGCTGTTTTGGTTGTTGTAGCCTTGAGGTATAGTTTGAAGTCAGGTAGCGTGATACCTCCAGCTTTGTTCTATCTGCTTAGGATTGTCTTGGCCATACAGGCTCTTTTTTGGCTCCATATGAAATTTGAAGTATTTTTTTCTAATTCTGTGAAGAATGTCAATGGTAGTTTGGTGGGAATAGCATTGAATCTATAAATTACTTTTGGCAGTATGGCCATTTTCACAATATTGATTCTTCCTACCCATGTGGATTGAATGTTTTTCCATTTGTTTGTGTCCTCTTTTATTTCCTTGAGCAGTGGTTTGTAGTTCTCCTTCACATCCCTTGTTAACTGTATTCCTAGGTATTTTATTCTCTTTGTAGCAATTGTGAATGGGAGTTGATTCATAATTTGGCTCTCTGTTTGTCTATTGTTGGTGTATAGGAATGCTTGTAAGTTTTGCACATTGATTTTGTATCCTGAGACCATGCTGAAGTTGCTTATCAACTTAAGGAGCTTTTGGCCTGAGATGATGGGGTTTTCTAAATGTGGAATCATGTTGTCTGAAAACAGAG
>NW_016813954.1:70047-72161 GCF_001698545.2 Rhinopithecus bieti | reverse complement strand
TGGAATTTGTGTTCTTGATTTGGTTCCAAGCTTGGATGTTGTTGATGTATAGGAATGCTACTAATTTTTGTACATTGACTTTTGTATCCTGAAACTTTGCTGAAGTGGTTACCAGATCAAGGAGTTTTAGACAGAGACTCTGGGGTTTTCTAAATAAATATTCATGTCATCTGCAAACAGGGAATAGTTTGACTTCCTCTCTTCCTATTTGAATACTCTTTATTATTTTTTATTTCTTATTTTATTTCATTTTTTAAAATATTACTTTACATTCTGGGATACAAGTACAGAATGTATAGGTTTGTTACATAGGTATACTTGCACCGTGGTGGTTTCCTGCACCTATTAACCTGTCATCTAGGTTTTAGGCACTGCATGTATTAGCTATTTGTTCTAATGCTCTCCCTCCCCTTGCACCTCACACCCTGCCTGGCCCCAGTGTGTGTTGTTCCCCTCACTGTGTCCATGTGTTCTCATTGTTCAGCTCCCACTTATGAGTGAGAATATGTGGTGTTTGGTTTTCTGTTCTTGTGTTAGTTTGCTGAGGATGATTGCTTGCAGCTTCATCCATGTCCCTGCAAAGGACATGGTCTCATTCCTTTTTATGGCTGCATAGTATTCCATGGTTTATATGTACCACATTTTCTTTATCCAGTCTATCATTGATGGGCATTTGGGTTGGTCCCATGTCTTCGCCATTGTAAGTAGTGCTGCAATAAACATGTGTGCATGTGTCTTTAAAGTAGAATGATTTATATTCCTTTGGGTATATATGCAGTAATGGGGTTGCTGGGTCAAATGGTATTTCTGGTTCTAGATCCTTGAGGAATCACCACCCTGTCTTCCACAATGGTTGAACTAATTTACATTCCTGCCAAAAGTGTAAAAGCATTTCTATTTCTCCACAGCCTCATAAGCATCTGTCATTTCTTGATTTTTTAATAATTGCCATTCTGACGGGCATGAGATGGTATCTCATTACGGTTTTGATTTGCATTTCTCTAATGATCAGTGATGTTGAGCTTTTTTTTTCATGTTTGCTGGATGCATAAATGTCTTCTTTTGAGAAGTGTCTGTTCATATCCTTTACCCATTTTTTGATTTTTTTTTTCCTTGTAAATTTGTTTAAGTTCATTGTAGATTCTGGACACTAGACCTTTGTCAGATGGATAGAGTGCAAAATTTTCTCCCATTCTGGTTGCCTGTTTACTCTGATGAAAGTTTCTTTTGCTGTGCAGAAACTCTTTAGTATAATTAGATCCCATTAGTCAATTTTGGCTTTCATTGCAATTCCTTTTGGCATTTTGTCATGAAGTCTTTGCTCATTCGTGTGTCCTGAATGGTATTGCCTAGGTTTTCTTCTAGGGTGTTTGTGGTTTTGGGTTTTACATTTAAGTCTTTAATTTATCTTGAGTTAATTTTCTATAATGTGTAAGGAAGAGATCCAGTTTCAGTTTTCTGCACATGGCTAGCCAGTTTTCCTGTAGATGTATGGTGTTATTTCTGAGGTCTCTGTTCTGTTTCCTTGGTCTATATGTCTGTTTTGGTACCAGTACCTTGCTGTTTTGGTTGTTGTAGCCTTGAGGTATAGTTTGAAGTCAGGTAGCGTGATACCTCCAGCTTTGTTCTATCTGCTTAGGATTGTCTTGGCCATACAGGCTCTTTTTTGGCTCCATATGAAATTTGAAGTATTTTTTTCTAATTCTGTGAAGAATGTCAATGGTAGTTTGGTGGGAATAGCATTGAATCTATAAATTACTTTTGGCAGTATGGCCATTTTCACAATATTGATTCTTCCTACCCATGTGGATTGAATGTTTTCCATTTGTTTGTGTCCTCTTTTATTTCCTTGAGCAGTGGTTTGTAGTTCTCCTTCACATCCCTTGTTAACTGTATTCCTAGGTATTTTATTCTCTTTGTAGCAATTGTGAATGGGAGTTGATTCATAATTTGGCTCTCTGTTTGTCTATTGTTGGTGTATAGGAATGCTTGTAAGTTTTGCACATTGATTTTGTATCCTGAGACCATGCTGAAGTTGCTTATCAACTTAAGGAGCTTTTGGCCTGAGATGATGGGGTTTTCTAAATGTGGAATCATGTTGTCTGAAAACAGAG
>NW_016813954.1:67394-69615 GCF_001698545.2 Rhinopithecus bieti | reverse complement strand
AGTTTGTATTTCTGTGGGGTTAGTGGTGATATCCCTTTTATCATTTTATTGTATGTATTTGATTCTTCTCTCCTTTATTCTTTATTATTCTAGCTAGTGGTCTATTTTGTTAATTATTCAAAAAACCAGCTCCTGGATTCTTGATTTTTTGAAGGTGTTTTGTGTCTCTATCTCCTTCAATTCTGCTCTGATCTTAATTATTTCTTGTCTTCTGTTAGGTTTTGGATTTGTCTTCTCTTGCTTCTATACCTCTTTTAATTTGATGTTAGGGTGTCGATTTGAGATCTTTGTAGCTTTCTGATGTGCCCATTCAGTGCTATAAATTTCCCTCTTAACACTGCTTTGGCTGTGTCCCAGAGATTCTGGTACACTGTCTCTTTGTTCTAATTGGTTTCAAAGAACTTGATTTCTGCCTTAATTTCATTATTTACCCAGGACTCATTCAGGAGCACGTTGGTAAATTTCCATGTAGTTGTGTGGTTTTAAGTGAGTTTCTTAATCCTGAGATCTAATTTGATTACACTGTGGTCTGAGAGGCTGTTTGTTATGATTTCAGATCTTTTGCATTTGCTGAGGAGTATTTTACTTCCAATTATGTGGTTGATTTTAGAGTAAGTGCCTTGTGGCACTGAGAAGAATATATATTCTGTTGATTTGGGTTAGAGAATTCTGTGGATGTCTATTAGTTCCACTTACTCCGGAGCTGAGTTAAATCCTGAATATCGTAATTAATTTTCTGTCTCGTTAATCTGTCTAAATTGACAAAGGAGTGTTAATGTCTCCCACTCTTATTGTGTGGAAGTCTTAGTCTCTTTGTAGGTCTCTAAGAACTTGTTTTATGGATCCAGGTGCTCCTATATTGAGTGCATGTATATTTAGTATAGTTAGCTCTTCTTGTTGAATTGATCCCTTTACCATCATGTAATGCCCTTCTTTGTCTTTTTTGATCTTTGTTGATTTAAAGTCTGTTTTGTCAGGGACTATGATTACAACACCTCTTGTTTTGTTGTCCATTTTCTTGGTAAATTTTCCTCCATCCCTTTATTTTGAGCCTATGTGTGTTTTTGCATGTGAGATAGGTCCTCTGATTACAGCACACTGATGGGTCTTTATCCAGATTGCCAGTCTGTGTCTTCTAATTGGGACATTTAGCCCATTTATATTTAAGGTTAACATCGTTATGTGTGAATTTGATCCTGTCATCATGATGCTATCTGGTTATTTTGCACACTAGTTGATGCAGTTTCTTCATAGTGTCATTAGTCTTTTTTTTTTTTCTTTCCTTTTTTATTATACTTTGTTCTGGGATACATGTGCAGAATGTACAGGCTTGTTGCATAGGTATACATGTGCCATGGTGGTTTGCTGCACCCATCAACCCGTCATCTACATTAGGTATTTCTCCTAATGCTATCCCTCCCCTAGTCCCCTAGCCCCCGACAGGCCCCAGTGTGTGATGTTCCCCTCCCTGTGTACATGTGTTCTTATTATTGAACTCCCACTTGTGAGTGAGAACATGCGGTGTTTGGTTTTCTGTTCCTGTGTTAGTTTGCTGAGAATGATGGTTTCCAGCTTCATCCATGTCCCTACAAAGGACATGAACTCATTTTTTATGGCTTCATAGTATTCCATGGTGTATATGTGTCACATTTTTTTTATCCAGTCTATCATTGTGGGGCATTTGGGTTGGTTCCAAGTCTTTGCTATTGTGAACAGTGCCGCAATAAATGTACATGTGCATGTGTCTTTATAGTAGAATGATTTATAATACTTTGGGTATATACCTAGTAATGGGATTGCTGGGTCAAATGGTATTTCTAGTTCTAGATCCTTGAGGAATCGCCACATTGTCTTCCACAATGGTTGAACTAATTTACACTCCCACCAGCAGTGTAAAAGCGTTCCTGTTTCTCCACATCCTCTCCAGCATCTGTTGTTTCTTGACTTCTTAATGATTGCCATTCTAACTGGTGTGAGATAGCATCTCATTGTGGTTTTGATTTGCATTTCTCTAATGACCAGTGATGATGAACACTTTTCATGTGTTTGTTGGCTGCATAAATGTCTTCTTTTCAGAAGTGTCTGTTCATATCCTTTGCCCACTCTTTGATGGGGTCAGAACAGGGGCCTCAGAAATAATGCCACACATCTACAATCATCTGATCTTTGACAAACCTGACAAAAACAAGAAATGGGGAAAGGATTCCCTATTTAATAAATG